>NW_013185625.1:236873-526976 GCF_000004155.1 Schizosaccharomyces cryophilus OY26 | reverse complement strand
GTACGTCGTCGACGTAGTTAGTAAGTTACGGTTAACGTTAGTAGTAACTTAGTTTGTTTAGTTAATATAACTTAAACTAACTCTATATAACTACTTTTTTTTTTTTNTTTTTTTTTTTTTTTTTTTTTTTTTTTTTTTTTTCTAACTACAAATTCTTTTTTCTTCATTTAGTATACACTATGTACAATATTCATTCTCATTATTTTTAGCAGCAATCTGAACGGTACTAATATCAATACATATTTCCAGTAGGATCTCTCCTGGAAGAAAAGGTAATTCGTTCACTTCCCTGAGTAGGTCCGTCGTAGCTTCCATACTGTAGACTATGAGTTCCTTCTCGAAGGACTCGTTGCTGCTGAGGCGAAAACGTGCGAGGCTTTTTTTCTGCCAATTTTGGTCCCAACCCTTGCACTTTTCCAGGAAATTTCTTTGCCGCATACCGAGAAAACGAGTGAATCGCTCTCAATACTTGTTCATCATTTCGACGCTCAAACAAGTCTGCCGTTTGAAACATATCTTGCGAAGGAACCCCCACAACTTGCTGAGCGTAATTGATGAATGTCGAGATATTCTCCATCTGTACAAAAGGCATGTTGGATTCTTTATAACGAATATTAGCTTGCAGTACTTCTTTGCAAATTCGACAGAGTAACGTTCCTGACCTTAATTGATCTAAGAAATCTTCATTCGCATTCAAAGAAATTTGTAATGTTTTTTCTATCCATTCACGAGCTTCTTGCTCTAATTGCTTCGACATTTTTTTCTCTTCCAAGTACGAAAATGTTTCCCTCACACTAAATGCTTTCGTCACTGGTTTTCCTTGAATATATAAAATCTTTACAAAAGTTCAATCTTATTGTAAAAGAGTTCGTTCTTTGGCTACAGTGATGGTAATTTACTCGTTGGTTCGTAAAAGTGATATGTTTGCCCAAGAGCTCAATGTATATCCCAAGTGCAAATTCGTTTTCATGGATAATCAGAATATGGATATATAGATCTCAGTATGAATATAAATATGAAAAAAAAAAAAAGAGACATTATAGAAATAAGAAAAAAAAAAAAAANGAAAAAAAAAAAAAAAAAATTAGCTTTGCTAAAAGCACCAAAAAAGAACTCCCAAGGCGAGACTCGAACTCGCAACCTTCTGATGACCTTCATAAGAGTCAGACGCTCTAAACCGATTGAGCTACCCGGGACTTTTCTATTTAGTACAAAGCATAAACCCTTTTTGTCTTGTCATTGAAAACTCGAAAATTGCTCTATCCTATAAATATCAACTCGCAAGCTTTCAGAATTTTCAGGCTTCTAAACGTCCCTTTTGTTGAGCACAATTATCTACTAGTCCTTTACTACATACTCGTCCCTCATGCCATTACCGTGTTACGATCAACTTCGGTGTGCTTCGACCCTACCATTGTAGAAAGAGGACACCACTACTTATTAACAAATGTAAACAGTTGTTAAAGAACGTCGTGGTTGTTTTCGGAATTTTTATTGTAAATTAAAAAGATATTTATCTTTTCTTGTAGCTGCTTCCACTTGGCACCGAAAAAGCTGAATTCGCTAGAATTTTCATCTTCTTCTTCAAAGAAATTATTTACCAAGAATCCTCCGTCCTTTTGTTGTTTGGTGGTTTTGGTATACATTCGTATAGGCATCTATTCTCTTGCTTGCTGATTCTTGTGAAGATATAGTTGTAAACGCTATGGTTTCTAGGAATTTATTGATGTAAATAGGTTCCTTTCGACGAGATTAAATCATTCAGCAAATACTCTTCTTTCTATTGCTCTTTACAATTTTTTCTTCTGTTTTGTAAGACTCTTGGGTCACTTTTGGTATCTGCGAATCAAGTTTGTTTTCCCAACTGTTTTAGTTTGTATTTTTTGTCTGCTTTTAATTTATAAGTATCGCTTTGATGTCAAAAAGCTATTTATCCTCTAGACCAGCTATAAGCTATTCCAAAGTCGCTGCAACGTACTCGTCTAGGGCACAGAAAAACCTTTCCGAATATCAGGATTGGGCATTTCAAACTCAGGGAAGCGTTAATTCGTTATCACCTAGTCCGGACTTCACAAAATTCGCAATTGCTGGTCGTGAACTGTTGGAAATACTGGCTCTTAACGCAAATCCTGTCCGACCACCTATTCGAATTAAAAACTTTTCATCTGGAAATGCTCAAGAAAAGAACACCTCCTGTAACGATGTTAAATGGGGAAACGATTTTTCCGAAAATTACCTGTTTACTTGCTCCCCTCTGGGTGACTTGAACGTTTGGGATATTGATTTGGGCCAGAATATTTCCAAATTTACTGAGCATTCAAGAGCCATTCATAGTATTGACGTTTCCAAGTTCCATTCTTCATACGTTTTAACCGCCTCGCAGGATGGCCTTACTAAATTATGGGATTTCCGTGAATCTCACTCTACTCAAACATTCAAAGGAAACTCGGAAGCTGCCAGAGACGTTGTGTTTTCTCCTTCTGAAAGCAATGAATTTGTTGTTGCGTACGATAATGGTACCGTTCAGAAATGGGATTTACGTTACAGTAAAAGTCCTTCACTAAAGCTTTCGGCACATAATGGTGTTGCACTATGCATAGATTATACTCCGAATGGCTCCCTGTTAGCTTCGTGTGGACGAGATAAATCAATCCGAATTTGGGATATCAACAATAATCAACGCAAAGCTATTTCTACCATAAATACGATCGCTCCTGTGAATCTTGTTCGCTGGGAGCCTGCTGAGGTAAACAATGCCACCTGTAGGCTGGCCAGCTCCTCTCTATTGGGTGATAATAGTATTAACGTCTGGGACATTCGACGGCCCTATGTTCCTCATCGCAGCCTCAATCATCATGAAAATAATGTAACAGCTTTGCAATGGATTTCGCCAAATGTTCTTTTATCATCCAGTCGTGATGGAGTCCTTTCGCAGTCTCGAGTAAATGATGCTAAAAGCTACATAGATATTATGCCTTCTTCCGCCGTATCCTGGTCTACGAATGGTTCGATTACTTTTTCTTCTAATAATTTGAAGAATCCCAACCTTCGTCCACCTGTAAACCGAACTTCCTCTCGTGAAAGTAATATAAGTTCTTTGAAAACTGCGCTGCAAGCGAAGCAGCCTATTCAAGAAACTCACTTGAAACAGACTCCAGCTAATTTTGAATTTTCTTACCCCGTAAAAAACCACCAGCTAGCCATAACTTCTATATTTCCTAATACCTCCCATCAGTTTGTCCAGCTTGCGAAATCATATCAGCTTTCAGGTGAAACCAATACTGCATGTCAACGAAATGCCAGACTTGCTTATCAATTAGGAGCTTATGAAGCACAGGCTATGTGGGACTTTTTATTCTTTTCTTCTCTCAACTTAAACCATAAGGAACGTTTCCTAGCAAAGGATGACTACGACTTTCCGTTCTCTGATGAGAGCCGATCTGTTTCAACGCAAAATAAATCAGAAAGGAGTCGGCGATCTTCATTTGAATCGGAAGGACTCTCTGATGATTACTTTGAATCATTACTCTCCAGCTCATCTCTCAGCTCATCAATATTGTCTGTGGATTATGAGGATAATCTAGATAAAGCTGTATCAAAAAGTATAAATCAAAGGTCGGACCATCCAACTTCTATGAGGTCTCGAAAAGATGGAAATCCGCCCTTTCAAGGAGGTAGAGGTAGTATCACCTCCTTGCATTTTTTTGATTCCATTGGTTCTAATGTCTCTGCCCATTCCCAGTACGATATGTCAAATTCTTTACATCAAGGTTCTGTAACGTCTGCTTCGATTAAATCTCGTGATCCTGCTTTTAGCCTTGGAAGTTTGTCTAGGCGTACTTCTTATTTCCATGATCAATTATCTTTGGTTGCTGAAGATGCTCCTCCTACAGATCTGGTGGATGTGGTGACTTCGTCTATTATACAATGCATCGACGAATCTGATGTACAAACTGGTGCCTCCGTGTACTTATTGTTTTCTGCGCTTCCTATCAACATTCCGCGTCCTCAATTGGATGATTTAATTGATAGTTATGTGGGTCTTTTGCGGCGTATGGGAATGTTCTGTGAAGCAGCATACATTGTTAAGCATTCCTCGCAAGTTGTAAAATATAAATATTCAGCAAATCGCGATCTGTCTTTTGGTCACAAGTCTAATCCAAAACCTTATAGGCAAAATGTCTCTTTTGATGGTGTAAATATTTATTCAAAGCTTGAGAGATGCTGTTTTTGTGAATTACCTTTGAATGGAGTTATCACTTCATGTTACGGTTGTGGTCATCTAGGGCATGAAAGTTGTTTAAGGGAATGGTTTTTTAATGATTCTACTGAAGAATGTTTAATATGTCCTGTTCCAGGTTGTGGACAAGTATGCTTTTAGAATTGATTGATACTTTATTTTTCGGTACTTGCTAGAAACAAATATATGACAAATTTAATTCAACAAAACGTAGATAATATTTCTAAAATCATAAAAATTAATCACCTAAATATTTTATACATTATCAACAGTTGTAGATTATCCTGTAGTTACTTTTTACTTTTCATTTCTCATTACCTTTGACAAGGACTCAGATAAACCCTAATTTACAATGTGCACCAAAAAGGTGTACAGCCTTCTTTTTAAGCGAATGCATCAGGCATGTCTTCTTCAAAATGATCGTTTCCTTCCATCTCAGTATGACTTATCACATGCGTAGGTCTATGTTCCAAAGCAAAGAATGACAATGGAACATCCAATTTCATGCTATAAGTCATATTACCGCTGAAACTTGCACCATTAAAGTTGTAATTCCACACATTCTCCTCAGGAGTTAAGAAGAAACCTTGAATTCTATCAGACAACAAAAGCTGGCACTTTTGACCCATCTCAGGGTTGAAGCCAACAGCCTCATCACTGTTAATATCCATATTGTTGCTACCCCAATTGACTCCTTCATCTGTAAGTCCATACGCTGCTAGTGAAATGGAACCAGGCACATAACTGACTGTCAACGTTATCGATTTTCCAGCCCAATCCTCATGACTGGAGCTTAGCTTTGCGTGAGTGGTTACATCGGCAGAAGATAAGTACGGTAACTCTGAGCTTTGAGTATGAACCCATCCTAAAGGCTCTAAATCACTTAAAGTTGGAAGCTGCAAATCCTCTGGAAGTCTGGATGGAATCTGTACATTTTTTATGCTACCCAATTGAGGAACCATTGCAATACAATGAATCTCCTTAATTTCTGGGTTATCAGAAGGACTTCTTCCGTATAGCATTCCGGCAACTTGCGTACGAAGATCTGAGATCATCACAAATTTTCGAAGTAGGTTTTGAGGCAAGACATAAGTGTAAGGAACAACTTCACTTATGTTATCAGAGTTGACATAGACATTCTTCGTTCGAAGATGAAGATTAGTAGAGGAAATAGCTCGGTTCCTCCATTCTGTTTTGCTAGAAAACTTCTCGTTTTCGTAGGCCGATGTCGTAGTAACAACCATTTCATCACCGTGAATGTTAGTTGTTTTAGTTGTCACAGCGGTAACCTGATCATTATCGCGACCTTGTTTTTCAATTTCAGCAATCTGTTGACGCTGCAATGAAGGCGCGGAGATTGCCATACCCAAAATAATGTCACGAACTTCAGAGTTAGTTAAACTAGCGACATTCACGTTGTTCTTCTTGGCATAATCTGCCAAAATTAAGTCTCGAAGCTGGGGTTCAACATCTAGCCATTGTTGGTCATCCAGACTAGGCCAAATATGATTTGCTTGCGTAATGATAGACTTGTCAGGACGTAGGATAAGTTTGGTCTTCTCAGTATTAACATTTAATGCCCTCAAAATCAAAATAAGACGAGAAAACGCAGTATAAGAAGATACAGATTGAAGCCAATCATCGTATAAATTGAAAAGTACCATTTGAGGTTCAGTGGCACGAAGAATTAAATCATTTATTCTCTCCAGCTTAATAATAGCTTGGAATGGAAGTTGAAGTTCGCTTCCTTTGATTGTTATATTTGGAAAATCTAGAAGATGTACCTCTAAGGGATCAAGCATACCCTTTCGTGTAACAATGATTTGTTTGGGCTGTTCTTCAACAGGTAATGAACGAATCAAAGCAGCGACCTCCTCAGCAGTCTTCCACTTAGCTAATTGACCAAGACGTTTTTGACCAGCCCATACAGATGTATGAATAACCTTCAAGAATAATTGACCAGTCCTTGGATTGAAAATAAAAATAGCTCCGTTAATAGGCTTTGTAGTCAAATTACCTTCGAAAGTCTTATGAATTGTTACACGGTATACATTAGTATCATCAACAAAGAGTTGTATCTGGTTGCTGAATAAGTCTGCGTAATTCGAAGAAGAAAGATATTGCTCCTGCGGCTCAGAAGCATAAAGTTGTAAGCCTTTGCGAATACGTTCACGTAAAACATAAAGAGCAGGATTTGCCTTCATGATCTTATTCATACTTTGTTGAATCAATGGCTTCATTCCGGGAATCCAATTACCATAAGCACTGTGCATGTTGTAACACAAATCGATACCAATCAAAACACCTGTCGGGGATGGATAAATACTTTGAGAATCTGTGCTATAATCTAAGAACTTCGCACGGGTGTATCTCTCAATATCATGGGAATCGTAGTCACCGAAACGAAGCTGCACATCTACCCAGTATTTATTTGTCGTTGAATTATCAAGGACGTCGCGATTATCGTTAAGAAGAGACGGGCGTGAAACGTTCCACTTATATGCAGCAAACAACAATATATCGGCACAAGAGCTATTCATTTTGTAACTCTTTCTCGGGTGAATTGTTTCTTTCTGAACAGTTTCTATTTGCAAAGATTCTAATTCTTGGTCAAATACTTGGCAAAGGTCCCAAACGACTGATTCATGGATTTTCTGCCAAAGATGAGATCGGAAAATTTGAATAAGGGAAATCTTCAACGTAGGAATCTTTCCATGCATCATAATACCAGTCAAATCCAATTGAACCTGAAAACCGACATACACATTGGCTCGGTTAATTGTTGGACTCCACCATAAAGTAAATCTTCGGTTAGGAATTTGGTTTAATCCTGAACGCTGAGCATTCGTTAGCTTTTTAAATTTCATTGACTCTTCGAAACCAGAAGCTTTTTCCCAAAATAGACCTTCCCATGAAGGAAAACCAGTTGCTTTGAACATTGTATGTTCTAAGATACCTTCAACACCACCGAGAGCTTGAATGACATCTACACGGTAGTTATTCAACTGCCATAGTTTTCCGTCATGACGCTGGCTTGTCCACCAAAAGGGATTGTTTTTAAGTAATTGATACTGTTTAAATTCAGTTCGAATACGCCAACCTTTGTCATATGCAAGGGTGTGTCTGTCCTTCTGGAAAAGAGTATTGATTCTTGGAATACCACGGTCCCATGAATCTTCTAAATCTTCTAGCGTCAATCTTCGATTCTGCTGCAAGGCTTCCTGTCTTTTCATTGCATATTCAGCCCATACGCGCTGAGAGTCTACGAATTCAGACTCCCAAGGCTGAATATAGCGATATAGATTAGGAATCAAATGTTCCCCATTCGTAGTCATACCGCTTCGGAAATGAGTAATACCAGTATCAGTTTGTTTGGACCAGCGTAAATCAGATTGTGGTATTAAAACATGACCCATTGAAAGCATGCCTAATCCACCAAGTTCTTTTGGTGAATAAAATACTGCTGGTGGAAAACGACTAGGCATTTTAGAGTTAAGGGAAATTTTCACCCGAGTCTGGACTTTTGACTCACATTTCACCAATACGTCTAACAATTCTGGAGTTGAAATTGCAGCCTCACGATAATAAGTCATTAAAGCGATTAAAGCCGTATTCCATTTGTTAGCAATTTTGGTAAATGTGGTCGAACCAGAAGACATAAGAATTTGACGGATACGATTACTGAATTTCTTTATATCTTCATCAGTGACGCGAATAAATGCCTGCGCTGTCCGTTCTTTAGTTAAATTATTGGACAAATTCCATACGCCATCTCTCAAAGTAAATTCCTCAATTTGTCGAACCTTAGGGAGTATTCGTATTTCAAAGCCAGCCATCGCGAATAATAAGTTGGGATTATCTTTGCTGTAAACACTTGGGAATGTATCTTCCCAGTCTAAGGTAGTCAAAGAACGAGGCAAACGATTGCGTATTTCCCAAAATACTGCACGGCCTAAATTAACATCATGCTTCATAAGGCGCATCCGAGCATCTCTTGGCCAACAATTTTTCTTTCCCTTTGAATAATTTACGACATTGCTGTTCGTAGGATCAGGATTTTCGTTCAAAAACCGTTGGATCAATTCACGAGCTTCGTCCGCACTAAATCTGAACATTATGTAAATACGATCAATATATCTTGTATATAAACGAATTGGATGCCTTGTCTCCGTAGCCTTATCTTTGAAATGTAAAAAGTCGTTAGGCAATTCAGGAGGCCCGGCAATTTCAGTAGCTCTTTGGAGGCCAAGAATGAGTAAGTCCAGCACAAGTCCATAAAATTGCCAGATGAAACTTGAAAATTGAAGTCCGCGGACTAGTCCGTATGAGTTAGTATGAGACATATCTTTGTAAGACAAAACAACATTGTTTTTAGCACTTGCATAGGATGCAAGATTAGTATCCATAAGTAATGACAGAAGTCGATTTAAAAGAGTTAAATCAACTTTTTGAAAAGCCTTTGATAAACTTGATTCCATTAATACATTACATTCACCATTTTCAGTTTCCCAAACATCACTTAAGTTATTGATACCCTGACACCACTTGTATACAAGGAGCGGAGGAGGTTCGGAGTCGCCAGGCTTGATCCAAGAAGGGAATAAATGACGACGGTCTGCCTCAAACCAAAGGTATTGGTCCAAGTATGCATCACAAATCTTTTCCATTGGATCGACAGAATATACTGGAATTAGATGCGAGTACATATCCATAAATTCAATGCCAACTTCTTTAAAAGTTCGCATTGTAAGTAACCGTCTTTTTATTTGGGACAACATTTCATGAGGATTGTCATAAGCTTGTTCAACTAATGCTAATTCCTCTCGTTGAGATTGATTTAAGCGACCTTTTACCGAATACGCCTCTTTAAGTCTTTCCAAAGCCAAAACTAAAAGTTTGGTATCATGTTTATATGATAATGGAGGAAAGGGAATCGGCTGAAAGCGACGGCTCTCCAACCAATGAACAACCGTGGTATAGATAGCAACAGCTTCATCAGCTGTAACGTAAGGACCATCTTTAAGATAATTGTGTTGTCTTTCCTGTTCAGCCTTCAACCATAATCTGGTCAATCTTCCTAAATTCTTCTTTGCTACTGTCTTGTCGACAGTTGCTCCACGGCGAATACGCTCACGATTAAAGTGAGCAACCGATGTCCACCAATCGGCTTTAGATTTTACATAGCGAAGGATCATGTTCTCAATAGGAGCTGGTAAGCCTGGAACTTTCCATGGAATGTTTGCTTTCCAGCATCTCCAAGCTTCACTCAAATGTTGTAAAATTGTCTTGCTTTTACCTTGACGAATGCCTTCAGGAATCATATCCAAAATATCATTCATAACAGCAGCTCTCAATTCCAAGTCTTGGTGAGAATCAACACGTTGCTTTGTAACTTGCTTAGCAACTCCGGTGGCATGACGACCTTCAAATTGCCTAGCAAGTAAATTACCCAACCAACGTTCTAACAGAGGAACGATGCCTCTCAAAAAGAAAAGCCATACACGCCAACTTGGAGCCCAGAATCCACACCCAGGTCCTTTACCAACAGGTCCAGTATTGAAACGATAATAGATTAAGTGCTTTAAATCCTTACAAGCTCGGATCTGTCTCATTAAGCGGTATTTATAACGGTACATACCAGTTAGTTGACCAATATGGTTGAAGGTGTAATGTAATCCATCAGCTAGCTGGTAAGCATCGATATTTCCCAAACGATACTGTACATGAGAATCTACGATCAACTTCGTAAGTCGAAGAATTTCACGCATCAAATGAAAAGCATTACCAAACCTCGACTTCTTTCTTTCCTTGGTGGTAAGGGTCTTAGTGGGTTTTAAATTACAGTTATAATCCAGATGCAAATAAGTAAGTCCCTTGCGGTGGATTAATAACTGAAGCATGTTGTAACCTTGACGACAAACCTGAAGACCAGCTTCAACCCAGTCGATCGTTGTGCTCTGGAAAAATTTTGTGTTTTTCAATTGCCTGAACAAATTTCTGTTTGTATGTGGCTTTGGATGAGGTGTATGAAGCTTATTCATAACATGCGACTTTAACAACTTTTGATAAGAAACACGGACTTTCACCGGTTGGTTCGGAGGGCAATGTTCCAAATACCATTGCTTTACCAGTGGTACGTCCTGTGCTCGTTTGGTATTACCAGAGCGTTTATTGAAAGGATGTGGAGCCCACCATAACGTCAATGCGCTAGCAGTATGTTCGAACTCCAAGTCTTCGTCAACGAAGAAAGGATCGAAAGGAACCTCAAGGTCTTCTTCATCATTAAGTGTTTCATCTTCATGTGAGACTGTAAGTTGTTGGGATCGTAACTGACGTGAGGTTATTGGATTAATTAATGGATCCCAAAAAAATGCAGGTAAATCTGGATCCTCTGGTGGAATGAATACATTCGTTGGCTGATGATATTCACTCAGTGCGACACTCCTAGCCCTCGAATTATACAAAAATGGGTAAGCTATTCTGTATTCGGTTCGAATCGGTTGTCTAATAATAAGTTTATAAATATCATTGAATTCATTCCAATCTTCAGTTTCTGGGGCTTCATCTTTATATAACGGTTCAAACTTGGGTCCACCAGGTATTGCCACATTCAAAGCTTTAGCAGTGAAAAAACTTTGATCATTAAACAAATAAAAATAATTATCATCTCTTAAATCACTCAAAAGTTGATAGGATAAACGATGCAAATTTGCCATTTGCGGCAGACTCAATCGCCATTTTCTGTAAGTAGGTCCATTAATATGAGGCGTATCCTCAAGAGCACGGGTATCATAAAACCAATCGTACACCGGTGCGTCTTCTTCTTCATCTAAGTCCATCCGCACGCCTTCCAAAGGTTCCAAGTCTAATAATTGATCAATTGAGAATGGTGGTTCCTCATCATCAAACGGAGGGAATCGTAAACGTTTAAAATTTTTCCTATCACGCTTTTCCCTTCTCATCATAACCCACATACTTCCCCATTGAGCTATATAATGTGGTTCAATTACGCGAGGACTTTCATTCACAAATGTGATGGCACCTGTAACATGGTATAAAACCCGTACATCTCTGTACTCTTCCCATGGCATTGGCATATTTTCAAGCAATTTTAAAACAGCATGAGGCAAATACTTCAGTGCACCCAAGTAGGAGCGCTTATCTGCACGAAATTTTTTAGATGCCATATCACCGCGTTCCTTCATAATTTTACGCAAGTGTTCAGGAGGAAGATCTGCCTTTTCTGTTTGAACAAATCCTTGCTTCCTTTTGGGTCCAAACTTGCTTTTTTGGGAAGCGCCCCATTTTCGGTTACGCTCACTTAGTTGCTTTTCTAAATTACCGCCAGGAGCTGGTACTTTTGGCTTTTTCTTTTTTACATATCCAGGAGGAGGTGGAGGAGGTTGATTTGGAGGCTCAAATCCAGGCGGAGGAGGTGGATTCCCCGGTGGTAACGACGCCATTTATGCAGGTTAATGTCAACTTTTCAGTGGCAGTAAAGTATTTTATGGTATGGTGTTTAGCATTTTGCGCACTGTACCGCGTTTCGTTAATCTACTTATAATTACGTTCTTGGTGTTCACGAGACTCGTTATTGCTGCGCTTGGTAATAATGCATAGTACGATACTCTAATACTGTAAATTGTATTTGAGGAAGTGAAGAAGAGAATAAATGGGCTACAATTGACTTAAATTTTTAAAAAAATGAAAAATTAAATTTCATTATGTTGAAATCCTAAATGCTATTGTAAATGAAAAAATGAGTATGTATATAAATACGTGAGATGTAATTGAACCATAAATAAAGCCATGAAATTCTGTGTTTGAAGTTTTGTGATTAGTATATAAACTCAGAACATCCTTCAAAAGTCTGATGATTATTGTTACGTTGATAAAATTTAAGCCTTCATGTCAAAATTATGAGTAGAACCGAGAAAAAATCAAATGCAAAAACATATTCGTGTTAAGTTTAAGCCTTCCATCCAAAACGTCTATAGTAAGCACTTTATTATATTGAGCTGAAAGAAGATCATCCAACTGAAGTACACATCTTGGGCTGGTAACATTAAATGCGTTGCTACTAGCTTCCAAAGTGAATTTCCCAATTTCGTCAGCGGAAATAGTGATATACAACTTATCGTGGTGAGGCATGCGAGACATTGAAACCAAAATACCTCGATCGTAAAGTTTAGTGGCAGTATATTTGAACGATCCGAAGCGAGGAACTCTACCAGACTTTCTCAATTCACGCATATGAAAGTACTGTTTTGAAAATGGTATGAGTTTCTTCTTTCCTTTCTTAGATTGTAGAGTTTCCATAGCTTGTTCAATATATTCGTTATAACTCTTGAGTTGCGAGTCTAGAAATGCTCGCTTTTCCTTCAAACTGACTAAGCTTTGACGACCAAAATCTAGTTCTCGCTGACGCTGGAGTCGACGCTTTGATTTATTACGAATATCCAGAGCGATAGAATTGACAATGTCTTGATAATTATTAGATCGGCTTGCAAAACCAAGGTTTTCTAACTCAAGAACATTAGATAATGCTAAGTATTTCAGTTCAGCAAAAGAGATAGACGAGAGCGCATCGTCAAACTCTTCAAACTTTTGGTTTCTTTCCGCTTCTGTAATTAGAAGCTCATGCCAGCTTTCCTCATCTTCATCAGTGACAGGTTTCACTAAAATATCCATGAGACTAGATCCGTTTTGTACTCTAATAATAAAGAAAATATAGCGCTTGGTTTGTACTATTAATGATCTTTCTTCGGCAACAGGGTCTTCCATAGTGCAAAATCGAGGGCTCAATTCTAGTTTAATATCCGTTTCAGTTTCCAAAAATTCATAGTCTTTAGGTGACATTGATTCTAATTCGTTTATCACAGCTCGTAGTGGATCATTTGGTGAATCAGTAGCAATTAAGTCTGAAGCGCGTGAGATCTGTGTATATATAGTAAGGATATCATCTCGTTTCATATAAATCACTGGCCTCTTGGTGCTGACTATATCTTCAAACCCATCAAATTCAAAGTAAGTCTCAGGATCGACCACATCAGTCAAATGCTCCAAAAAAATCATAATATCTTTTTTCGAAACTTCAATAAACTCTGACAGCGGCCTCAAAAAGCCTAACTTCCTTGATTCACAAGGTTCAACATTGAAAATTTCAGATAGGATGCTAGAAAAGCAATTAAGGTTTTTCCTTTGTAGGGCGTTGATGTGGTTTTCCACCAGTTTATAATTATCTGGTGAAACCAGTAGAGGCTTAATGTAGTTATCAAAAACGAAGCGTCCTATTATACCAAATATCCACTCTTTTTTTGCTGAAGGAAAGTTATGTTCTAGCGATAATTTGAGCTGAGAGGCCACATAGCAAAGAGAATAAGGAAAGCTTTCAATATTTCTAGACAACGCAATAATAAAAGATTGACATAACTTTCTTAGCTCCCGCAAGCGACCCACGTAGAGATTTCTTGTTGGGGAATGTTGCATAGCAATACTCAAGGCAACCTTGGGATTTTCTGAAAGGTCCTTTCGATTCGGATCAAATTGTTTCAACAGTGCTATAGGATTTATCTCAAAGTCCATTTTTTCATCATACACTAAAATTTTATGAATACGGCTAAGCATTGATTTCCAAAGCTTCGCATCTCTGATGTTTCCTAAGAGGCCCATTAACAATAATTTCCAAACTGAGTCATTAGCTAAAAGCTCTGTAGTGGTTTCAGTTTGGCTAACTTCCATGTTTAACACGCTTGTCATTAACCTTAAAAATAAGACCTCTTCGCGCCTGTTGGATGCATGTCCAAAAATTTGTAGAATTAAGTAGGTAATATGTCGCAATTGAATAAAATCGGGATTGCACTTCATTAAAATGTGCAAGTAATTTGTGATATAGATTTCGTTAGTTTGCAGCACATAGAAAAAGCATTGTAGAAGATCAAGGTAACGTCTGCTTGAGTTGTTAAGGGTTTTCATAGAACGAGAATTCGTTATGTAATCAGTGACCTGTTTTCCAGGTTTATACTTGCTATGATGTCTTAAAACATCATCTAGACTGATTTTATTTTTTACTAAAAGTGCAATTTTGACGTCCAGTTCATTGATATGCTCCTCAATTGTTTCATTCTCGCGGACGAGCTTTACAATTTCTTTCCGCATGTGTTCAATACAAACGTCTTCTTCAAAGTCAAAGTTATTATCATCCAACAGATGAACAAAGTTTTTGACGGTCATGACCGGAGGGTTTCTAGCGGTAGCTAGTTCACGATATGCAAGCCCTTCTTGTCGGCCCCGATAGACAGATTTTGCAATTATTGGGTTTTCCATCGTCTGGTGAAAGCTTTGTAATTTCCTCAAAAAGTTACTTCTTGCTAAGTAACCTCGAACTATGGATTGTATAGTTATCGTTTCATCCATAAAGGATTCTAATTGAATCTCGATGAAGTTTACATCGTCTCGAAGTAAAACTGCTCTAACAGAAGATTGCATGTAAAGGATATCTCTTGAATGCTTAACTAGATGAATATTCAGTTTTGCAACAGAAATCCTTGCTAAAAATCCTCGAAGGAAAGACTGTAATGTAGTAATAGAGACCTCACGAGAATGAAGTTTCTCCAACAGAGTTAAGTATCGGCGTTGAAATATAATTCTTCGACAAAGTGACTGTAACGAAAGAAGTGAAGGAGAGCAATATTCTAGCTGACTCAAGCGTTCGTTGATAATACTACGCAATAAGCATCCTCTCGATAAAGCTGATAAATTAGTAAAAGACAAAGAGTGGGATTCTAAAGATGACTTTAAAAGATTTATTTTTTTCCTAGAAAAGAGGCCTTTGCACATTGCATGAAACCAAGAAGGAAACTCATCCAGTTCTTTTAAGAGTTGTTGCCAGCGAGCACGAAACAAAGCACCACGTAAAATACTTTGAAATTGAACAAAAGAAGGTATATACTGATAAAGATTGTCCAGCATGTTTACAATCTGATGGCGGATTAGGTATCCTTGGGCAGATGATTGAATTAAAGTAAATGAATATTCTTTCTCTTGTAAACTTTTTAAGAAAGCAAAGTGTATCTTCCTGTAAAAACCTGCACGTATAATGGCTTGCACCTTTGGTACTGAACGTAAACTTTCATTTTTAAGTACTTTTTCTTTGTATTCAACTCGGACAAGATGTCCTCGGATTGTAGATTGAAGCGATACAGTCCACATGACCATTTCCTCATACGCATTCTCGTTGATTCTGTAATTTGAACGTGACAAATATCCTCTGATCATAGCCTGAAAAGTTTCAACGTGAGCACTTTGTTCAGCTAATGATTGTAATACATCGACCAGCTTGATTCTCGCGATTACGCCACGACAACATGCTTGAAGACCATTTAAAATATTATCCGGAACGGGAATACGTCCGTACGAATGGTAAGGGCTATGAAACGAAAACAGAGCATCTCGTCGCCTAGTGGGGGAAAATGTCGTAAAAAAAGGAGTTGGAGAATCGCGCAAAGTGGAAGTCAATGGCGGTTGAAGAAATGGGTCTTCAAATCCACTCAACTTTGGGGAAGAAATTAGTGAATCATTTGGTAGAGAGCTGTTTAGTGAAGGGAGAGAGGATTTAGTTCTTCTATGAGAAGCGATAGAGGAAAAAGGACTGGGCAAAGTTTCTTCCTTTGATTTTAATGGAGAAGTAATAGGGGAAGAATAAGCAGATCCCGAGTCAGATAAGTCTTGAGACCTAGCGCGCGAGTGCTTAAAAGATGGACTAGGGCTTCGGGTAGGAGACAGTGTAGGACTAGCACGAAGCATAAAGTCACTGTTTAAAGCTGTAAAATTAGGGAGCGTTGCATTTGATTGCTGCAGTCTTCTGACTATTTGGGCAATATCATCATCAGCGAAGTGCAAATCCTCGTTTATTCTTTCCAAGGGAGGAGCTAAATGTTGCATCGACAGGAAGAAAGAAAGAGCATGAATACAGTATATAACCTTTGGGAGATTTTTCCCTTCATAAATGTCAGTAAGCTCAAAGTGAAATATATCAGGGAGGTTGATGTCGTTTATAAAATCGAGAAATTTATTAATGTTGTCTGAATGGCGGAACTGTAGCTCACCAGAATCAAAAATTCGGAACCGTCTGTATGGTTGAAACCGTAAAACCAATTTTGCTAGCACCACGCCATTTCGTAAAGATTGTTCGAAAGTAAAGATGGGCCCCAAGTCAGTATCCAAGCATTTTTCAATCCAATTTTTAGCTTCCGTTACACGACATAAGTAATTTAAAGCTTGAATACTATCACGCTGTTTATCTTTCCATCGCATAGTTGAAGTTTTCATATTCTAACACAACCACTGTACGATTAGTCTTCATACAGTCTCTATTTCAACAAGATAAACAAAAACACTATCCAGCATTTACAATAGGTTATAAAATAGCAAATTCGGTAGTCGCTTCCGTTTGCGACGTAAATAAAGAATGTTGTTACTCTATGTGGTAGTGAAGATGGGGTGCAAGACAGATAGCTTGCAACAATGCGGTTGATTGAAAAGTCATTATATGGTATATACAAAGAAGAATTAATAGTTACATTTATCTTCATTATTTATAGGTAATTTTGACGCTACTTCTACATTTATTGAGTTGCTTATTCAGAAAGGTATAAGGGCGGAGGAGAAGCAATACTTAGTCTATTCACGAAATTTATTATTTAAAATGGTATGTATAAATCAGTGAGCTTAAGGTTTAACCTCATAACTACGACGGAACATGTCGTCAATGCCAGTAAGGTAATAGGTGCCAGAGCGAAGGCGATCAACGTTGCCTTGGGGAGTAATGTTCTTCTTCAAGTGGGCCTGGTGGCGAAGCTCAATAGCATTTTCGTATTCGACGGGGGTCATGGAATGACGGCCTTCAACATCGTTAACAAAATTGGCTTTGAGAGCAATGTCAGAAACGTCGCCCTTGACGACGAAAGAAAAGAAAGAAGAAGCCAAGCCGGAACCATAAGAGTAAGCACCAACACGCTTACCTTGAAGTTCGGCAGCTGGAACACGAGAAAGAAGGGAAGTAAGACAAGAGAAGACACTAGCGGTGTACATATTACCGCAATTAGTAGGAGCATAAATACTAGATTGAACACGCTGATTATAACGTTCCTTGGTAATAGCCATTAGGGTTTTTTCTAAAGTCTTATCGGTAAGAGTCTTGGCGGCAGGTAATGTATTAATAAGCTCACGAATATTTTCCAACTCCGCAATACCAGGTTGTTCAACATAGTCAGTGTAAAGAAGGCGAGCATAAGCTTTTTGGACTTGCTTACAGGTGGGAGCATGGAAGACGCAATAGTCGAAACGGTCGATGCCCAGTCCTTTCGATTTTCCATTTCTGGCAACATCACGAGCATTATAAGCAGCATAAGCTTCGTCTAAAGCTTTAACATAACATTCAAGAGAGAAATGACCATCAACGTAGGGGTATTCGCTGGCCAAATCAGGCTTGTAAAAGTCATAAGCATGTTGCATGTAAGTACCACGCAAGCCTGGTTCTAAAACAATAGGGGCATTGGGACCAACCCAAAGAGCAACACATCCGGCACCACCAGTAGGTCTAGCATTACCTTTGTCATACAAAGCAATGTCGCCAGCAACTACAATGGCATCCCGACCATCCCAGGCGGAAGATTCAATCCAGTCAACAGTGTTGAAAAGGGCATTCACACCACCGTAACAAGCATTGACGCAGTCAATGCCTTCAACATTGTGGTTATCACCCATGAGTTGCATCAAAACACTCTTGACAGACTTGGACTTGTCAATGAGTGTTTCGGTACCGACTTCTAAACGGCCAATCTTGTTTACATCAATTTGGTATCTTTGAATGAGTTGAGAAAGAGCGGTAAGGGCAAAAGAATAAATATCTTCGCGGTCGTCAACAAAAGCCATCTTGGTCAATCCGAGACCAACTGTATACTTTCCGGCGGAAACACCATCATGTGCTTCCAAAGCGGACTGTTCGACATACTGTTGTACAGGTTAATAATAGAATAATACGCAAGAACCGAGGGGTACACGATAGGAACCGAAAAGAAGTCAGGTTGGAAACGCGTAACACGCTTATTTTTTTGTGTAGAACACTTTTCGCTCTACCGCATGCTTTGCTTTCCTTAGAAAATTTTTTACCGATTTCCATTTTCACTACAAACCCCCAATAAGAAAATACTTACTTGATTAGGAGTATAAAGGAAGAGACCTTTGATACCGATATCCTTTCGATCAAAAGACATTTTTTTAGTTATAAGGTCGTTGTTAGACTTTCTCCTTAAAGACTCGATAGAAGGATGATTATTTATGAAGAATCCGCAGTTGTCTATGCGTTCGCAGAATGGAGAAGACAGAAACGCTTGGGTATAGTTAGGCCATAGCTGCCACCCCTTTTGTTTGCATATAACGAATGGTAACGAAGGCATACGCAGGCTCACTCGACTATTATGTAAATAAACAAAGCAGAATTAAAATAGGTAGGAAAAAAAGAATGGAATTATTTTAGTATGAATAACAGAAGGATAGACAGAATGTTTAGAGTGTGATTTACTGAACGGTAAAGAGTAAAGACAGTTGAAGATCCTTTTATAAACGTTTTATTTGTTATAGAAACCAAATCATTCAACCAGTTTCACATGCTCATCTCAAATATCTTTTCTAATAGAACCAACTATCCTATTTCGTTTGTTATCTCACAACTACAACGTTCATAAAACAAAAAAGAATTAATTTACAGAAAACTGTTGCTCATAAAAGTCAACCTTTCGCATTTTGATGACAGTTATAGAATCTGTATAGAGCATTAAGTATACAAACAAACAATGCGCTCCATTTCTACAAACAGTACATTAAATGATTTCATAAAAAAAAAAGACCGACAATAAACAAAGAATCCTATCAAGCCAAACCAATATGACGAAACTAAGCAATGCGATTTCGAGCTATAGACTTCAAGGATTGTATATGTGAATCATACAACTCCTGGTTTCTTTTGTCTTTTTATTCTGGAAGCAAGAACTCGAGAAAGTGGTAGTGGATTCTGCTAAACTACCGGTGTCAACAAAGAGAAAAATGTGTTTCAATACCTCAATCGTTCAATTCTTCCTACAATAAAACTTTCAGAATTAATTAAATGTATGAATATATTATTAACTATCTGTTTGTCCTTGTCTTGTGTTATTTCTTTGTTTATTCTTTTTCTTCAAATAGCTGTTAATGTGATATCTCTTTGATAATAAGATATCCGAGTAACATCTTCGAGTAACAGATCTCTGAATATATATCCTTCCCAGACACACGTATGAGTCCATCGATTCCTCTTCACGCCTTATAAAAGTGCAATTCTTGTTAGAAGGGCAATTGTGAGAGGAAAACATCTGAAAAATTCCTTAAACGTATATGAAGATTACTAAATAGAGTTCGTCTACGTGTCGAGTCTCGTAAGTCGAAAATTTTCAACAATTCACGAAAGACAGCGTTCTTTCTCATGGGTTAGAAATTTCTAACCATTGACTTTGACATTTAGTTCTTGAAACGTCACTGCGTTAAGTCTCCTTGCTTTTTCCTTTCGTTTTTCGTCATTCGTGTTTACATTCTTCCGTTCATTTTCGCCAATAATTGCTTCTTCACCTTTCGTTCGTTCTAAGGATTATTTATTTTATTACATTGTTATACCATCAATTTTTTAATTGTGTTCTCTTATATACCCACCCCTATTGTTCTTTCTCTGTTTTTACCCCACGTTTTACTTTCTTCCTCATATTCGTTTATAGCTTTATAAAGAAAGGTGTAAATTTCGAACATAAAGATTCCCTAAATATAACTAATTAAAGTCTCCGTTGGGAAGGAAGAGTCTTGTAGTCGGAATTGTTATTTGTTTACTTTTGATAAATACTACTTCCACCAAACGGTTTTTGATATTTTTAGAATCCTGCCCGAAAAGAGACAACCTTGTTTTAAATAATTCTTCTTTTATTGTTTATCTATTTTTATTATATTCCCTTATGGATTTAGGACGACAAAAATCTCCAAGCTTTGTCGACAATGAGGCATTCCCCCACGATGTTCAATCGAGCCATGAGAATCCTTTTGAAACTCCTTTAGAATTAGAATCAAGAGAGAAAGCCTCAAAAAAATCGGTTGATGTTGCAAATGTGGATGAGGGGGTAATCAACCCTGAACTTTCGCTATCTGGTCATCATGGATTTAATGATACTGTGGAATGCCAACCTGTAAGCAAACGAATTTGGGCTCTTGCTGCATCTGCAGGAATCGGTGGGCTTTTATTCGGATATGATACGGGCGTTATTTCTGGCGCTCTCGTCGTTATCGGAAATAGCCTAGGGAAAACTATAACCGACGGGGACAAAGAATACATCACATCATCTACCTCTCTAGGGGCTCTTATAGGTGGTATCACCGCCGGCGCCCTTGCTGACTTCCTTGGTAGAAAACCGGTAATTGCTATTGCTAGTATTATCGTCATTATTGGCTCTATAGTGCAGGTTACTGCCCATAGCTTATGGCACATGATTGGTGGCCGTTTTGTTATTGGTATTGGCGTCGGTCTAGCTTCCCTCATCGTCCCTCTGTACCTAAGTGAATTAGCACCATCTAAAATCCGTGGTCGTCTTGTGATCGTATATGTATTTCTGATTACCCTTGGTCAAGTTATTGCATACGGTATCGATACTGCTTTTGAGCACGTTAAACATGGTTGGCGCTGGATGGTAGGTCTTGCTATTGTTCCAGCTTTCTTTCAATTGGTGATTTTGGTGTGGCTTCCAGAGTCTCCTCGCCTTTTGATAAAAAAAGAAAAAGCTGAGAAAGCTTACAATACTTTAGCAAGTATTTATCCTACAGCTCATCCATATGAGATTCAAACTAAACTTCATCTTATTCAGGAGGGTGTTCGTGATCCTTTTTCTGGTACAAGATTGCAAAAGGTTATGAAGACATTGAAAGAACTCTATTTTGTACCTTCCAATTTTCGTGCTCTCATCCTTGCTTGCAGCTTACAAGCATTGCAACAGCTTTCTGGATTCAATTCTCTCATGTACTTTTCAAGTACTATCTTCCAAACTGTCGGATTCGATAATCCAACCGCAACTGGTCTTATTATAGCTGGAACCAATTTTGTTTTTACCATTGCTGCTTTCTCAGTGATTGATCGGTTTGGTCGTCGGCTACTATTGTTAGTTACTCTACTAGGTATGATTGCCGCACTCATAGTATGTGCAGTCGCTTTCCATTTCTTACCGAGAGACAAAAATGGAAATTTCTCAGCAGGGCAGAGCAATCCATGGGCTATTGTTATTTTAATTTCCATGATTGTTTATGTTGCGTCGTATGCTTCTGGTCTTGGCAATCTTCCTTGGCAGCAATCGGAGTTGTTCCCAATGTCTGTTCGTGGGTTAGGTACAGGTATGGCTACCGCGGTAAATTGGGCAAGTAACTTGGCAATCGGTGCTACTTTTTTGACCCTAATGAACAAAATCACTCCTACTGGCACGTTCGCATTATATGGTGGCCTTTGCGCTGCCGGCTGGGTTATGTCATATTTCTGCTATCCAGAATTTGCTGATTACACAATTGAAGAAATCAGTATTTTGTTGAAAGACGGCTTTGGCGTTAAGGAAAGTATGGAGCACCTGCGAAGGGTTCGTCAGGAACATGCTTGGTCTCGAGAGGACAACCAGACAAAAGCTTAGCTTTGGTTGTGACTTTAAATGATTTGTAAATATGAAGATTTGCCCATATGCCTTTGGGGTACTTTTTTTTTATCTGTTTTTATTTGTACAAGATATCCTTTTTTCTTGAATGTTTTCGCTTATTTTCTGTTTGATGAAAAATATGTTATGATCTACTCTTTTGTTTGTTCTGTGTGCGTATAGTTATGTGATTTTTATTGTTCGTATGAGACGTTTATATGACAATACCCATTTTCAGTATCTTAGCTAAATGAATATATTAATTCTATCGTTATGCAGGGTTTAATTCTTCAATGTAATTAGAAGGAAACAATCCTACAGGACCAACTGTAGGTTCAACAACACGACCCTTCCACCAGCCGTCTTTTTGTCGATTCAAGACAATTAGTACATCGCCTGATCGCATGCTAATTTCTGAAGAAAGTAGAGCTCTGTAGTTATACAATGCCCGAACTAATCAAAAAGTTAATAAATATCTGACTGAAAAGACATACCGTAAGCATAAATAGGAAATCCATCAGGCGTTATCAATGGATGTGTCGAAAAGTATTTCTTTAAACTATCGCTCTCCGACAGAACTGTCTTTGATGAAGGAAACCCAGAAGAAATGTGATTTTTATCAGAATTTTTATTGTTTATAGTTTCAGGATACAAATTATTACGAGAAGAGGAAGGTGAAGACATCAAAGGAAATTCCCAGCTACTGGTATTGGGCACTTGCGAAGCATTTACCCTTTCTTTTTTCGTATATGAAGAGGGAAATATATGTTTCCCCGGGTCGTTGACTGCATGAAAATCTTGCAGGTCTCTTTTGGCAGTATCTTTTAATGTTTCTGACGGAGTCATGTTCACTGGCAAAGGCATCTCTCTATTCTCAGGTATCGCAGACGACTTTTTTAAAGAGCTAAAGTGATTTAAATCTTTTGAAATAAGAGGGTTGAGACGTAACATCGTTAATGCCTCACTTAGTTTAGAAGTACGATTTTCTAGCTCAGCATACTCAATGTATGAAGGAGAGAGCGACCTATCCAGCTCAGGGCTGGCTTTGGAAGAATGAAGGGATAATAGTGAAGAAGAAGATGATGGCGACTTCTCTCGTTGCTGGCTAAATTCCGGATTCGTGTAGAGTATAAAATTTTCCATGCTAGCCAAGAGTACATCAGTAGCTTCCTATTGATTAGCCAAAGTACGTATTAAATAGAATACCATGGATAGTATAGATGTAGAAGATCGTTTTATCGCACGTTCCACATGTTCCTGTAATGGCTCATAGACCTGAAGCTGGAAATAACGGTACGCTTCTAGATGTTCTTTGTTGGAACTCATAATTTCATTACTAATTTTCTTGTAGAAATCTTTCAACACAGGGCTACTTTCGGTTCCTTTCAGGGATTTCGTCAATCGAGCTAACTTTCCAGCATAGTCCTGCTCCGCTGCCATTCTAAACATGTTAGTTCATACATTACAATTTAGCGATTAAATCTTGAAACAAAAGCAATCCCTTAGAAAAGCCATTCTGACTTCTGGTCTTCCTTTCCTGTCATTATGGATTCGTATATTGTTTCCTCAAAAGAAAAGACACCTTACCTTTGTTTTACCACCTGGTTCCATTCCAAAAGGCTTTCCACGGTGAATTCTCCATCATCCATTTCTTTAGTTACCAGTTCATTCATAAATTCATTTGGGATCTGTCTAGCTGACGCTTTCTAAACAAACCTTGATTGTTGTATCATATTTTTTGGTTATATTAATCTTAAATATTCTTTGTCTAACAAGTGGTCGCATGATGTAGTTGGTTATCATGTCGATCTAATAAGTCGAATGTCGCCAGTTCGAGCCTGGCTGTGACCATTGTTTTTTTCTTTTTGTCTGTTATGCAAGAAATGTTGTTATCGACACGGTAGTTAGACAGAAATCATAGTTATTATCCTCATTCTTAAAACTAATTGCTGTCAAATTCAGCTTTCAAGTTCATTACATGTAGGAGGTCAGTTTTTGATAGTTTACGAAGTAGTCTTCTAGATGAACAGAAAGTAAGTGCTCTAATACAACTTATTTAACAGATTATGCTGCTTTTGAAACAGTAGTTTATTTTTTCATTTGTAAGATTCCGTAAAGTCGTTGAATATATTTATTATTGGAATGATTAATATTTAAACTATGCAACTATGCAACTATGCAACTATGCATTCAAACGCTATGTTAAGAAAACAAACCAAAACCGGAGATTTTTCGAATAATGAGATGCATAAACCTGAACGACAGATTAGTAGATTATCATAAATAGAAAATAAGAAAAATTAAATAGTAGATATCCGATCATCATCAACATTGGGCATAATTATGTAATTTGGGAATACGAACTGTAAGCAAAGGGGCTGTAATATTCATTTCTTCACAGTCTTCATGATTGGAGAAGAAGGAATCAAATTCATGAACCACCAGTGCCCATTCCACTAAGGCTTGACTTATATATACCAATTTGCCAGCACCAATATCATTTAACGGAGCTTTAGCGTAATGAGCGGAAGCATTATTGCTGTTGTAAAGTAAAACCTTGGACTGAAGTGGTAATATCCCGTGAGAGGAATGCTCTAATATTGTCGAAAAGTTTTCACTCTTTTTTGCAAATCCAGTTGTGTCAGGATGTGATGCTTTAAATGTAAACCGGTAGCGAGGTTTCTGTCTCTTATCATTTTGCATAACTTGCGTAAATAAATATTTGTTTGTTGTTGATGCCTGCTTCGAAAGTTCACTGTCGGGATGGTATCCGGACACATTATTCATAAAAGAGCCAAAGGCCTTCCTTAAGCCACTTGAGACAGAGTTCGAAATTGTTACTACATCACTATATATATTATTAAAGACAGTTTCTTCGTTACGATTGACAGGAACCCCACATTCGGCACTATCATCATAATTGTCCAAAGAGGATTCAGAATTACAAACAATGACCAAGCGTCGCATGGGTACAGGCGCTGAAGGCTTCACTGTTGGAAGGGTTTTCGCAGCCCTCAAGCAATCTTGTGTGTAACACTTATATCCAGAATAGCAATGTTTAAGCAATCTTTTCAAGCACAAAACTATTTCTGCTTTGAGCTTAGTCTCACTTTCATCATCAACTTTCAGTAGTCTCCAGCACAGAAGACGGTGAAAATAAGCACGCACAAGAGGAAAACTATGCAAGAAGAGGGTTTCGAACGTTTCTTGAATCAACAACCACCGAAGGCTAAATAACTCTTTGGCATTCAGATCCAAGTATGGCCATATCGTATAGATGAAAACTATGCTTCTTACTATTGCTATGTGGTTCGATGTGCTAATTAGTCCTTTCATTGCTTCGACCCAAAAAGAAACTTCTGGACGATGAGAATAATTAAAAAAAATCTCAAACCAGCTCTCTGTAAGAGAACAATACATAAAGCATGCTTGAAAATCATAAACGCGAATAAATTTTCCAACACCTTGAAGTACACGCTCTAAAGTATCTAATAATCGCAACTGTTGTTGCCGGCAATCTTTCACTGCTTCGAAAAAGCCTTTCACATGATCTGCCAATTGCTGCAACATCGCTATCGTAGTAGTAGTAACAGCGGGCTTCATGGTAAGTACCTCAGAAGGCGGGTTAAATTCATTGTTTTTTGAAGTAGGGAGTTCAATAAACGCACCAGTCGTATAGCATTTCCGCTCTGACAAGTTTATGGTAGCTAGACAGAGCTGAAGAAGATAAGCATGTAAATTAATGTAACCAGGAGCATAATAAATCATGTCACGAGGGAGTTCGAACGAAAGGTTCTGCGCTAGATAAGAATGATACTCGGCAAGAAACTCAAAATATAATCCGCCTTTTGGTAAATGGAAACGATGGAACCAGTTTTCAGTAAATTTGATGGGTTGCCGTC
The DNA here is from genome assembly GCF_000004155.1 of Schizosaccharomyces cryophilus OY26. NCBI lineage: Eukaryota > Fungi > Ascomycota > Schizosaccharomycetes > Schizosaccharomycetales > Schizosaccharomycetaceae > Schizosaccharomyces > Schizosaccharomyces cryophilus. The sequence continues at coordinate 501,090 of NW_013185625.1, read as the reverse complement.
CATACCCAATGGTAAATTGATTTGAACATAATTTATTGACAACCAGCGGGCACATAATAGAGTGTAAATGCTCAGGGAAAAATGGTGCCATGTATTTCTGGGGTTGATTTCTTCCATCAGTATTTAGCTTTGATGAAATGTATCTGACGAAGTTCCTATCAATCGTGAGTGCTTTAAGAAAATGCTTTGCAAAGTTTTCAAGTTTAAAAAAAGAAAGAACCAATATTTTGGCACAAAAGTTTACCAAGGTGTGCGGTAGTACCTTCTGAGTAAGAAGCCGTACTACAAAAGAAAGAGTATCAAACAAGATGAGTTGATGTTCCATATTCAATAGTTCCGAATGTTCAATCTCTTTCCAACAGGAATGTTCGGCGATAGAAATTACCGACTTGATGAAAATAAGTCTCTCAGATACTGATACGTGAGTAGTTTCCAATAGTCGTATAAGAAAAGCCCACCAATTGTAAAGAATATGACGCGTCTTACCCAATTCCACTTCCGGTAAACCTTGTACAGAGAGACTATTCAAGTGGGGAAAGAGAAATTGATTTAAGATTGTTCCCCTTTGAGTATCCTTACAGCTGACGAATGTTATGAATTGTTCAACTAGAGGGGACTCTTCACGGGAGTCACTGAGTTCATAAGGTACATGCTTATCAAAGCTCCTTGACGCTGTAGAGGACTGGCTTTCAAAGGATTCACTAGAACGAGGCGAGGTATATGAAGACAATGGAGATGATTCATCGGAAGGTTCACGAGATACATGGGAAAGACGGGCTAACGTATCTTTCATAGAATCATTAGGAGGAGAGTTGACTTGATCCGAAACCGAAAGACTGTGTGATAAGGGCTGAATATTTTCATATGAGTCAGAATGCGTAATAACAACAGGGAGAGTTTCTTCTGGACGCTTTGTTGACTCCGGTTGTGAAGGCCTCCTGTTTGGAGGGCCCATAACGGCCATTAAAAGTTCATAGCGGCTATGTATATCTGCCATGAAAGCTTTCTATAAAAATGACAATAAAACCTAAAAAAAGTAGTGGAACAAGTTTGAGGATGAAATAATAAGATTTTTAAAAAGCATGAGAAAAATTAAATGAATAGCAGATCTCCTATTCTATATTAAAGAAAGTGAGCAGTTTAAAGATGCTAATTAAATCAAAAAGTACGAGAAAACGAAAACGAAAAGCGAAAATATAACAAGAAAACAGAGCAACGCCAATTAATGTTGAAGCGATTCAACGCGTTTGATATCAATATATCAATGAGATGGGTATACAATGCTTCAAAAAAGATCGTCAAGTATAAAAGAATGATGAAAACAAGACTAAGAAATTAATTTCTTTTCATTGGCGTGCCAAAATTCAAAGTAATTAGGATGACGGTGGGTATATGCTAATGGAAAGGAACTATCGGGTTGGGTTGGTTTAGGTCATTCAGCACTTCCCATACCAACACCAACTTCAAAAGTCAATCCATACAATTTGTAATTATTATAACTAGACAAATTTCTTTATTTATAAAGTAATAATTTTTAAAAAGAAAGTTGAGATTAAGGCTCACTTCCGCGAGCTAATATAAGGGGGGGCATTGTTTGTGTGACTATATAAACTTGGCCTTTGCATACGCCTACCAGTAAGGAAAACAACCTGGTGTGTGAAATAAATTTTAAGTATATCGCCGAACTCGATAGAGACACTCGCTAAAAGCATAGGAAAGAAGCAGTCGTCGTGGAAAGTGAATGGTGGCATTGAATGGATGAGGGTGAAAGTGAGCAACAGGAGTGAGTATTATGCGTTTTAAATTAAATGATTCTTTTTCGGGAAAGAGCTGGACAATTGAAGATGTCCATTGGACTCCACAGGACTTGGTTTCCTGGATTATGAAGCTTGATATTGACTTGAGTGATGATGCGAAATTGTTGCTTCCGAACGGCATGTCTTTGAATGAGACATTACTGGATGATGACAGTAATGTGGTTATCTACGTACTTGACCAAAACTTGTTAAAATTTAGCATTCCAGAAGGTACCCCTTCTCTTCCCAGCCTTGAAGTGGGTAGTTTCGTCAATAGCTTACCTAATTTTGAGGTTGAAAAAGACAAATTTGTTTCCTTTCCATGGAAAGAGAAATTGCTTGAATACCGTCAGGAAATAGCTGATTTCATTCATGCGTCTTACAACTTATACGAGGAATTGACTCTTCATCATAATCAAATGACCACTAGTCTGAGTGCCCCGACGGTAGCGATGAATTATTTACAACGGCGTCAGTCTGGGATGAAGGAGTTGTTGGTCGTCTTTTATGAGCGATTAGAAAAGGTCTCCATTAACGACCTCCTCCGTGATTTTTTGGCTATGCCAGTTGGCTCTTTGCCTATTACGACTCATAAACTGTTATCTCCAAACTGGGTTAAGCTAGATTCTTGGTTGAACTCTATTTCTTCTCAATATTCTGAAGCTCAAAAACGTGTTCAGCAATGCATCGCGGCTACAAATAGCATTGTTGTTTCCCCTTTCAAAGAGCATTCCTCTATGGAAGAAGCCTATTCTTTATTTCAACAAATAACCAAGTTTACTGAAACAATTAATTGCGATTTGAAGGATCTGCTGGAGCACTGTTTTGAGCTGGCGAAAGACCCAACTTTGTTAGATAGTAAAATTCGAGTCCATGTTCATCATGTGCAACAGCTATCGGTTCTGGTAAACGACTTGCATGGTTACGCATGCTCTTTTCTCGATTCCAGAAAATCATCGTTGATTACGTTAAAATCTTTTTGGCTTGCTTTTTTTAAAGTTTCTCTAAAATATGACACCTTATACGAATACTTACGCCATATCGCCGAGGAATTAGATCGAAGCAAATTAATCATTTCCCAATGTCAAAATATATATTCTCTTTTTGCTGACATTTTAATGGAAGCTCTACGAAGAACTGAATGGCAAGCATCCTATAATGCAAATCACAGAAGTACCCTTCCCATAGACCAAGAGAAAGAGTCTAATACCCGAAAATCCTGGCTGAGTCAATTCTCTAATTTCTTATTTAATCATGACCAGTTAAGATATCTTCCTACAATTACACGAAGCGAGCTGTCTGCCTTCCTAAACAATCTTCAAGCCGAGCCCAAATATCAAAATTTTTTGCATATTCTTAGCAATCGTCTTTCAGAGTCGCTTGGATTTCCTAATCCTTTGCAAGGTGATGCATTACCTAGTAATAATCAAGAAATCGCAGCACTTCAAGAACGATTAGCTATCTATCAAAACCGTTGTAACAACCTGGAAACTATAATGTTGCAGCAGCGACATTTACCTATTAATACAAATCTAAATGATATGGCCCAACCAAACACACCTCGCGCAGATGTAATGGATGATGGTTCGCAGCCATTTTATCGGACTTCCCCCAGTATTGTTCCTTTAAACATTATAAGAAAATTTTCCCAACGTAAAACGTCTTTTTCTGAGGGTCTTGCGTCCAAATATCAGGTTGAGGTAGAACAACTTCGTCACGAGTTAGGCGAAGTAGTAAAAAGAAATAGCAACCTTTCAATAGAGTTAAACTCTAAAAAAGAGCGTGTGCATTTCTTGGAAACGGAAAATGAAGAGCTCTTAGCAAAATATAACGATAAACCTCCGCGTGCAGATGACTCTTCTTTAAGAAATGAGGGATCGCAAAACGAGAATCCAGTTGTGAAATTATCACATGCTTTTGATGAAAAGCAAAATATCATGTCATTTTGCTCAGTCTTTGAAAGTAAAGTTTCAAAGTTACAGGAGATTTGTGATGTCTTCAAGAATGAAATCACTACGTTAAGACAGCAGGAAGAGCTTTCAGAAATGGCTAAAGATTCTCAATTAGTCAAGAAGCTTTTGGAGGAAAAAGCATTAGCAACTCAAGAACAAAAGAAAATAGAGGAAGTTGCAGAATCCAGAAGAGAGCAATGTAAGGTTTTAACTCAAAAGCTTTTTACTTTAGTTTTCCGTTGTCATGAACTACGGACCGTTTTGCAAGAATGTGTGGGACAAGCTGGCCAAGAAGTGGATCGTGATGGTTTCTGTAATGGCTCTGATCGACAAGTACAATTTAGTTCCAAAGATTTGCAATATCTGTACTGGATGGACAATGATGATACTGACCAGTCCTTCCAGCAATTTATGAATCGAATGGCTTCTTTAGATATTGACTCATTTCATGAGTTCGTGGTAAATGTTATCATTGAAGCCCATAATAATGAACTTCGCTGGAAGCGTGAGTTCCAGTCTAATCGAGATAAGGCCTTGAAAGCCATATTAGAATCCCAAACCAAAGTTTCTTTGCGAAATTTTAAGCAAGGATGTTTGGCTTTGTTTTTACCGACTCGCCGTTATATTCAAGGTCAGCGTATTTGGGCTGCGTTCAACGTTAATGCTCCGAACTATTATCTAAAAATCCAAGACATCTCAAAGCTTAATTCTCGTGACTGGATGGTAGGAAGGATAACATCCATTGAAGATCACGTTGCTGATGGAACAATTGACAAATGGCTAAAACTACCTATGGGCACTATTTGGCACTACGTGGATGCTATTGATGAAAGACTTTAAAAGACTCGTTTCGACGTTTTGATATTTATGATGTGTCTCTTAAATGAGATAGAAAATCGCAACACTCTCGTTATCCCATTGTTTTCATTATTGATGTTTATTTAAGAATGAAATATTTTAGTATGGCGCTTATGATGAAAGACATAAGGCAGTTAATGTCTATACTAGAATCTTTTTTTTCATGACCGATAACTTAATATTTTAAATGAATTGATTAGCATTCTTACAAATTTAATTTGGCACAGAATCGTGTTCTTTCAATACCTCCAGGTAGAAGTATCTAGTCATCCTAGTAAGCATATAAACTACCCATCGTTAACTCAAGGTATAAAAGTGTGAACTCTGAATAAGATTGCATTATGAGAAAGCTGAAATTAATCACATTTGACGCATTCGGTACAATTTTACAGTTGGCAAAGCCTGTGCCATTTGTTTATTATGAGATGGCACGAAAGTATGGAATATCAGTGTCTCTGGAGCAAGTTAAAAGGAACAGCGATCATGGTATGTTTAAGAGTTATAGTTTTGTATTGAAATTGACTAATACGAGCTTGAGCTTTCCAAGAAATGAGTAAGATGCATAAAAAACAAGGGCTCAATGATGGATTAAATCCTCGTGAATGGTGGTTTAAGGTAATTATAAATTTAAGAAACAAAAGAAGAAGAAATTTCACTTGATTTTTGAAATGAATGAAACCATGGATAAAAGAAAGACTGACATATCTCTAGGTTATTAAGAATTCATTCCCGTGTCCGATCCCTAATATGATGGCAGAGGATTTGTGGAATCACTACTCTACAAAATCAGCATATCATATTCATCCACTGTTTGAGGGGTTTTTGAGAAGAAACGCCCAAGAAAAGGGTTATGTAGTTGGCATCATTTCAAATACAGATGATCGTATTTATTCTGTGTTTAAAAGCTGTGGGTTTGCTGATTTAATTAATGTTTATGCATTCTCTTATGACATTGGATGTCAGAAACCAGAGAAAGGCATATTTGAATATGTCAGAAACAAGACCGGTCAACTAACTGGAGAATATCCAGCTCCTAAGGAATGTCTTCACTTTGGAGATGATCTTATAAAGGACGTTGAAGCTGCTAAGAATGTGGGATGGCATGGAGAGTTTTGTAATATACATACCAACTTTCCTAAAATCATTCATGGCTTAGAGCATTCCTTGGAATAAGCAACAAGCATCAAAGCTTACGCTTTATAATTCCTTATACTAAATGAAGAATCCGAAATATTTGACGAAATATAAATCGATGTACAATCGACGATGAATCAAGTCTACTTCCACTTACTCGAACGCTCAAATCCATCCAAGGAGAGCCTTTATTTCCATTTTCTATTTAATTCTTTCTTTGGCTATCAGACGGAAGCCTTCTGTCCTTTATGATACAGCTCCCTATGGATATTATCTCCCGTCCTCAACAGGTTTTGTTTGAATGCACAGCCCTTTTATTCAATTCCGTAGTTTCTTTTCAGAAAATGGTTTCGCATGCTATACTACATATGATTTATAAAGTCAAGGATTATATGTTGTATCAGTGATCTATGTTATAGTGAAGAAACCAACAGCAAACGGTTTCACCATTTTTAAAAGGTAAATTATTTGATTGAATTATAGAAAAGAAATGAATGAACTCGAAACACGATACGAAACAACAAAATACATTCATTTCCTTCTTGTTTCCTATTTGTTTACATTTATATAACGCATCCTTGCGTAATCCAGTTTCCCATATAATGACTTGCAATGAAACAACTGTGACTTGTTTTGATGGTAAATATAAATGAGTATATATTTTTCAGACTTTTCCCATATACCTAATAGACAAAAACGAAAACGATGCTTTGACCGGTACTAATTCTTTAGATGTTGATTCAAATATCAGGAAATTTTGTAAGGATTTATTACCAGTCAGTGTATTGTAAACAAAGGAAATCTTCGAATGATTAAATAATGAAATTTTAACAATCTGTCAATCCCCTGAGAAGTTTCTTTGACGAGAAAATTCATAATTATGACGATGCTTTTCCTTTGCTCAAGATTATGTATATTAATGAATTAATAAAATATTAAAAAGGACATTTTTGTTTAGACGAACGGTAAAATAGTAGATCAGCTATGTTGATAAGTAGTAGGTTAGCTGCTGAAGATACACGTCTTTTTTTTTTTTAATAGAAAGCTTGGAGATGAAATTTACGGTCGCTTAGGGTTCCTCGTCAGCAGTCTGTAAATAATAATAGCTGGGATAGAAACAGCAGTGATGGAAGAAATAGTGGTGCTTGGAAAGACATTCCAAGCATACTCTTGAAGTCCCCATAAGAGCAATGTTTGTAGCATGGAAAGCTTGGCTTGATAAAGCATGTAGGGAACATACCAAGCAAACCAAGCGTAAAACTGATAATGCAGTGAGCGAGCACAAAGGATACCAATGAGGTTGCTAGTGGTCAAGGTTGTTAAAATAAAATTAACAGAAATGGGAGCTACTGATGGAAGTGGCTGAAGGGTCAACATGGACCTCACCATTTGAAGAGGAGAAGCTTTCGATGGGTAGTTCCATTTCTTGATAGCAAAGGTAGTCAGGAGAAGAACATGAAAGGATAGGACAGTTAGAGAAAAAAGAGGAGAATAAAAGATAGATTTTGGAAGAAACCGCCAGTTCACTGTCCATTTATAATCAAAGACTCTACCAAAGTCGAAGGCTTGAGACAAGTAGCTCCAGAAAAAACCAGAAAAGGGAACTGAGAAAAGAGCTTGAACGAAGAGAAACGTGAAAATGTTGAGCCAAGTCTTTTTTGGTCCAACAGCTTGCAGGAGCACAACTAAATAAGCTGGAAGAAAAAGGAGCGACGACATCTTAATGGAACAAGCAATGCTCAAAAAAATGGAAGAGACCTTCCACTTTTTTTTGCAAGCAAAAAAAATGAACAAAGAAGCAAAAAGGCTATTGAAACTGTCATTAAAGAGTCTCAAGATGAAAATACTGTGAAGACGTTTGGACAAGATCAGCAGCCCATAAAGATATAGGGGAGCGTGGACGGTTCTGAAGATACAGCCAACAACAAAACTAGCAGACCAGTAGACAAAAGCGAATATGTATTGAGCTTTGGTGATATTGGTACCGCGATCTGTCATGAAATATAGCAACGTATACAGTAAAACATGACCACCTGGATATACGAGAGGGCCGGTAGAGCCATATAGCATCCGGTAGTCTCGTTCACCAGACAGGAAGCCACTGATTTGCTCCATGTAAGCAATCCAGTCGATTTCTGTATAGGGGACATTGGAAATAATGAGTATGACAAAGGGAATTTCGAGCCATAGGATGCGGTTGGGCTGGAACCATCGTGACGAAAGAAAGCGAAGGATTAAGAGAATAGGATCAAACCGGTTTAGACCCGTTCGAATGGGTGAGGGGACGAGCATGGTAGGACAAATGAAAAAGGGAAGGGCTGTCTATGACTGAAATGGACAAAAACAAGTGAAACAGAATGAACAGTTTTTTATTTCACAAGTCGTTTTCATTCACTAATTTACGTACAAATAATGAGAACCAGCTTAAACTACTGGCTGTTAAAGACCCAAAGAAACGTAAATAAACTCAACGAAAAAAAAAAAAAGTAAAAATACCAACAAAAACTTGAAACGAGATTTAATAAAAACAAATAAGTATTATTTTCCAGAAAAATATTCATGAGATGAGCAAAGAAAATACAAAGACAGTCAGATTATGGTTCTCAAATGTTTTCATACGGTCATAATGAAGTAGCGAAGGTAGAAATGCTCTTCCAAGGAAATGGGATATTTGCACTGAACGTTGCTACATGAAAAGAAGCATTCTTATCATAAGACAAAGTTCCTGATTCCGCATTTCTTTCTTACTTTACAAAGTGAACTATGTCTACTACTTATATACCAAGCAAACTTTTCTTATGGCAATTCTTTTGAAAAAAGCTTCAGATATAACTGTTTCCTTTTTTTATTAAAAGTGAATAGATTCTATTTCATTCATTCAAATATTCAACACAAAACAAAATTAACAGAGGAGAGATCTCGAGTCATCAACAGTGATGGGTATAATTAACCTAAACTATAGGAAACAATACTTTCATCACATTTAAAGGTTTTCCTTGATAACAGCTTCGAGTTTGGCAGGGTTGGCACCAACAACTTCAGCGACCTTTTGGCCCTTCTTGTAGAGGAAGAAGGAGGGCATAGCATGAACACCAGCCTCAGCAGCGATCTCGCTCAATTCATCGACATCGACCTTGATAAACTCAGCATTGCTATAGGTCTTGGAAAATTGTTCAACCTTAGGAGCAATGGCCTTGCAAGGACCGCACCAAGTAGCAAAGAAGTCGACAACAACAAGCTTGTCTTGAGCAATGACAGCCTTGAAGTCTTCAGTCTTGGAAATTTGGTTCACCATTTTGTGTACTTTTTAAGAAAATGTGGTTAAAATCTAATGATTAACGCGTAAATAATGAAATTACAGTTCAAAACTCTGGTGTTTTGCTGTAGTAGATGATGGTTCTTTACAAGTTCGAAAAGCCCCTTTTATACTTAGAAAACCCGATGCTGCTTACGCGACATCGCTTATGTACATAACACGGTCCAGAGCATAGCCTCGCTGGGGATGACGTTTTGCTTTCAAATACTTTTCCAGAATAGTGGTTTGGACGCCAGCTTCGAATTCAACATAACGATATTTTTTTATGGTACGATAAATTTACGTAAGCAAGATTTATCATAGATTGAAATGTAAACAAAGACGATTCCCGCAAACAATGGAAGGAAAAGTAGCATTATTAACACAAGGGTATGGGACCGTCAGAAAGAGTCTGAAACCTCTATTTATGCTTCATTCCTTGTGCCGTTGGCAAGTGTAGACTTGGATTTTGAACTGCTTTCGTTTTTTCCAGTCATCCTAAGCCTTTGAAACAAGATTTTCTAAACCTTGTCTATCCTAATTGCATTTAAGGATCTCTACCAATTGCTTATGCTACGGTTTAACCCTTTTGTTGTGCTTTTCTTTTCATTTCTACCCACTACTATGTTTTACTACTTCCTTCCATATGATAGGAAAATCAGACATCGTTTTAGGGAAATTTGTTAATACGAATAATATCATTTTATCGAGGATGAATTAGAACAAATATCGATATTGCTGAATCATAAAGATCGGCTTCTATATGCTAATGGCAACAAGTGAACAGGTTGTTTTGTTTGTTTACTAAGTACTTACTAAGTAGAATAGATAGGCTGCATTCATATGATTGTTGGTGATTTTGGCTGAATGCAATTAAGGAATGTTTTCAGTCCTCGTGATGAACTAGTCGATCCATTCCTGTTTATATCCATTCATTGAAGACCGAGAGTTTTCTAAATAGCTACTGTGTTTAAAAAAATACAAGAGAAATGTTTCATATTCAGTCGAAAACACCCTGCTCTTCCATTAAGGTATCGGACTTTTGTTTGTGTTTTAACAAATCATTCGTTATATTGAATAAAGATAGTATAATATCGTCCAATAGTGATCGTTTAGGATGATAAACAGGGAAAATGTTTCTGTAAAAGGAAAAGAGAGTTTTCCGACACAAAACGCGTTTCTTCTTCTTTTTGTTTTTTTTCTATTTCGTTTTCTTATTCGTTTCTTTTTTGAGAATGTAGAAAACAAAAACAAAAAGAAACTCGATCTTGTCGTATTACCTTGGATTACGGAATCGTCTTATAACGCTACGGAACACCCTATCGTAAGCAATGATCGCTTGTGTCTCATCTGCAACAATTCATCCTTTCCTTTGCAACTCTCTGTAAACAAAGACAAATTTAAAGGTTCTCTCCATCATCATGACTGATACGCAGCTTCAAAACATTGTAAGTACCTTTGGTGTTTCCATGATGTTCCTAATTATCGTTTACCACTACCTTTCGCGTTCGCAAAAGTAAGTCCAAGTTTTGCAACCGAATGTTTCAGCAGAACGGCTGCTCTCTTTGCCATCCTTTGTTTTGTACTCCTTCATTTCTTTTTGATACAACAAAACAAGGAATGTACGTTAAATTTAACCCGATACTTATTACGATCGTTACGGAAAACTTGCAATGAAATTTCTCCTTGTTCCTCTTCCGTCATCCTCCTTCTTTCTCTCTGTTTTCTCTTTTTACTTTTTATTTTTTATTTTGGAGGCTGTTTTGAAGATTTCTAATATTTATCAACGTCAAGACAATATTTCATTGATCTACTACTCTCGAAAGTTATGAATTCTCTTTTTAATGAAACTACATGCTTTTATTATATAGTTTTGTGTTTTATTCACACTTCCTGTGAACCCACTTAGTAAAGGAGAGGAAAAATGATCCATTTCGGCCGGCTATTGGCAGTTTGTGGTTTACGAGAGGCTTGCTTCGATGTTTGCGAGTACGAGGTTGCAATAGTGATCATACTACCCAGAATCCATCCGTAGACAAGCCATATGATCCAGTGATTCATCATACATAGGAAACCTGTATAGAGGATAACTTCTCCAAAGTAATGAGATCCTGCAATCCAGCGAAATCCGCTTTTCTGGAGAGGCAAATAAGATCGCTGGTGTTTTTGTGCAATCAAATGCTCATGACTTGCATTCTGCCACACGTTTCCAAATATATACAAACCCAGACCAATTCCTTGTTTCCAACCTGCATATTGTTCATAGTCCCCCAGACATGCAATTAGAATAGCTAAAAAGGTATGTGAATAGAAGAAGTAACCCAACAAGTAATGTGTTATCAGCATCTTTGACCCGCTATTGCGAAAGCGCAGGCTTTCATACAACCGACGTAACATATGAATCTGAAACAGCACCAGAGAAACCTGTGCTTTTCTACTGTATAGTAATTCTGTCTTTGCCATTTGCAACACCGGACTATGCCATGAATGTGAAAGCACAAGAGACACATAGCACAGGACGAGAAAGAATGTATACGCATAGAAATGCCAAAACCAGTACTTGGGAACTTGTAACCTTGAAACGATTTGAGGCGTATTATTTCGCTTAGAGTCTTCATGGCCACTGTACATCGTTATCCATTTCCACTTGACTATTTTTGGTACAACTAGTACAATGGTCGTTGTAGCTACAAAGTACAAAGCCACTTCAATTTTTAAAAGAAGAATCCATGTCTCCAATTGCAGTTGCAGCATTTCAAAAACACAAACAATGTGACATACACTAAGTACTGACCAACTGACTGTTTGGAGTGATAGTTATGCACCTCAAGTGAACCAAAAACAAAATTGCAAAAGGACAAAGAAAAAAAGGTGAAGTAGATCTGCTTACTGAGGCTCTCCAGTAGAAACAAAGGTTTGTTTTCTTGTAAGTTCACCAAACATACAGGAATCGTTAGAATTATGGAATTCAGCAAGTTTCCTAGGCTTATTAAAACGTATTTTCAAGAGATTTATGATTCGTGAAAGAAAAACTGATAATTAAAAGAGATTTTGTGGTTTCTATTCGCAGGTTATATCGAATAGTATGAACCTTTTCTTCAGTCATCTTTCAGGAAATTATGCTGGACCAAAGCTTACGTTATGAATTACTCAATAAATAATCAACCGCACCATTTTCTGAGATTCAAGAAATGCATCTTGGTATGCTAATGCTTTCTCGTCCTAAGAAATATTATGGATTTTCCATTTCGAGCTGATACTCTTAGACAGTGGTAAATTTTGGATTTTGGAGGCGAGCAGGTATATTTGAGCTGTTGATGATATCTCTTTTCGCTTTGTATTTTTTTTGTTCACTCGTGTAAATGTATCTGAATTCGCCTCGGGTTATACGGCCCTTTATTGGAAATGTCTTCAGAAATCTATTATCCCCGTATGCTTCTTGATACTCGAAACATGATTAGGATACCGAATTGCTATCGTACATACCGATTGGCAATACTTTTCTAGCTCACCGCTGGGCTTTGCCAGTCTCAATTTCATGGAAACTACTTGATTCTTGTCGCTCTCATGTCGTTGATTCTTACTTTTTAAAATATTGAGTTCTAGCAAACTGAACACTTGAATATATGGTCAGACTGTCATTGCGAGTATTCTCAAGCCATTGTGATTCAAGGAAAGTTGTCCTTAAATGAATCGCAAACACAGGTATAGCGTTTTGGAAAAAGCATGACAAGGAAAACGGAATGGAGATTCCCTAAGGCTAATCTGTTGTATCCAGAGATGCTAGACAACTGATCTGAAAACAATGAACGAAATATGATCCTTTTCAACGTGGAACCTTTAATTATGTTCCTCGCGAGGAAGCGTTTTTAATTCCTCATTTCAATGTTGAATAAATCGTATATATTTTAGCCTTTGATAACTAGCATACTATTGAAGAGCTCAGTCGATTAATTTTCCTATCTATAGCATTTGTAAAAGTATAAATGGTTCTAAAACTATACTACGAGTGTTTGTATGGAAGTATTGTGATTATTGCTTGTACAAATCCTAAAGTAATTGAAACCCAGTTTCTTCAGATTTAGTAGTTAATGTTTTTCATTTTCCAAATATAATTACAATGAAATTAGAATTCTTTCTTTATAGCAAGAAAAGTATAAAATCAGGCTTGTCATATTCACCCTTTTGTGGAGGGAATTTCTTCTTTAGGCCTATATCTTTCCTACAATTGAACACACATATAACTCCGTTGCCGGACATTTAGACATCTAACATTGCAAATTTTTCTTTTTAGAATTTCTTAAAAGTTATTTTGTTGAAAGAATCAAGAAATCTGAGATAGAATGCCTTCTGATGACATTAGTTTCGATGTAAGTGCTTTAAATAGACTTTGCTGTGTCAAGAGGAAGAAACCCATACTAATTATCTTTCTAAAAAGAATGTCGCCTCTCCTCCTCCGGCTGTATTGGATAATCCCAGAATCGACAGTATTGTAGACAATGCTCGTAGTGCAGCTATTCCTTGGCATGGATATCAACGATCAGGCATTCTGTCAGAGAATGAATATGGATTAGTCTCAGATATAATTGGAAAACCACTAGATGTTTTTAAAAGAGTCATCGAATCTGTAAGTTTTCTCACTAAATGGACTATTGGTTTTTTTATCTTTTTGTTCTGCCTACAGTGCTCCAGCTAACGTTTATGAAGGATGTAAAAGTCTATACTAATTTGTTCTTAAAGCTATTTTCGCTTACAATGAACCCGGACATAGTGAACTATGCTTTTGTGAAAGTGGCCGATGCTTTACTAAGTATGTCTTGACTTGGAGGACCATTATGCTAACTTGTGTTATTTAGATTCTAAAGAATTTTCTTATTTTTTTATCCCATTGTTCTTCAAATTCCTAAAGGAAAATGAAACGTATGTCATATATTCGATACTAAAATGAAAAGATTAGCTGTAGCTACTTTGTTATATTTGGTTCCTTAAGTCACTAACATGCTTGTTCAGTTACTTTGAGAATTTGGATACAGATGGCAAGCTTTTATTTGCTCAAGTATTTGCATTAGCAAACTTATATGTGGCTTGTAGCTGTCCCAAAATGTTTACTGTATTTTTAGAATACTTAAGCAAGCTTATGACGAGCACAGACAATTATCTGTGCCTATTTGCTACTCAATGCCTTGCTGCTATGCTGAACTTGAAAGCTCATCGTTATGGTGTATGGGCTGAAGGCTCTTGCCCTTATCGTCTAGCTGAGATACTTCGAAGCTCTTCTGCTGATTCTCAATTGCAATACTATTCCCTTTTCTGTTTTTGGCTACTCACATTTGAAAGTCCCATTGCTAAAGAAGCTAACAAGCCTTTTGATCTTATTAAGGTAATGGTTCACATTGCAAGATCAGATACGAAAACAAAGGTTTATCGCATGATTCTCGCTATATTTTCTAATCTTTTACAAAAAGCTCCTAATGAAAATATATTTACCATGCTCCTCGAGAATGTTGATAAAGCCGTCAAACTACTTCAGCGAAGAAAATGGGCTGACGAAGAAATCCTCAGTTATATGGACTTTATTATTTCCACTTTAGAAGTCAGCTCTCAGCATTTATCTACGTTTGATATCTACAAGTCTGAAATTGAAAGCGGCCAGCTCCATTGGTCACCTTCTCACCGCTCAGAACAATTTTGGATAGAGAATGCCAAGAAACTCAATTCTGATAATTACTCTTTGCTTAAAAAGTTATTTCAAAATTTACAAAATCATGGCAATCCCACTTCACTTGCCGTTGCATGTCATGATTTGGGTGCTTACATAACATACTACCCTGAAGGCAAGAGTGTCCTTGTGAAGTATGGCATGAAGCAACGTATTATGGAACTCATGAGCCATCCTAATCCAGAAATTCGTTTTGAAGCTCTTAATACAGTTCAGAGATTAATGACTGAGGTTTGGTAAGTATCAGTCCATTGTCAGTCTAATATTCACCTTCTTACTAATTATTTAGGAATAATTAATTATTCTATTGGTAAAAAAAAAAAGGTCCTTAGCTCATCTTCCTCGCTAATTACTTTATTTTTATGCCATCTGATTTAATATACGATCTAGTTTCTATCTTTTACCTTTGGTAATTAAAAAAATAGGTTATTTGATATATCAAGTTATTATTAAGGACTGTTACTGATTTTTATGTAGAGTTATGCATTAATGACTAACGTGCAGATCATATTCACTCTTGAGGAATGCCTAAGACCCACCCTAGACCACTAGTGAAAGTATTCGTGACCTTCTTAGTTATATCTTCTTCATCGTTATCGGAAAAATCTGGATTAGGAAGGGCTGTGAGATTAGATTCATTATAATTCACGTCAACACCATCTTCCGTGGGCGAATCTACTTCGGCAGCAGCAAGAGACCACTCTTTATCAAAGTCGTCTCCATGTAACTCTTCATCATTAATCGATTCGTTAAGTTCTGGAAAGGCATCAGCACCCAAATCACTCTCAGTTTCTTCTTTATCCCTATTTGATTCAAATTCTGTCCAATAGTTTACAACATCATTTAAAAGTTCTTTTGGGGCATTAGCAATAGCAAGTTGAAGCATCTCCAGTCTTATTTCGCGTGACTGAGGATCATTCAATGGAGTTTTCCCAATTTTAAAACAGATCCTGTAGATTCTTTCCCGCATACTGTCGCTCAATTCCGCTAGTGTAACAAGTCTGTCTTCCACTAACTGCTTTGCAGTCAACATATCGCTTTTCAGCAATGCCGCATCTACACACCTGTTCACAACCTGCTCGGTAATTTGGCGAAGTTGTGTAATAACGTCGTTATAATTAAATTCTCCAGAAGCTTTGTACAATTCAATCATAAGCGCCATTAGCTCATCGACTTGCTGATATGAATGCGAATCTTGGGTAATAATGTAGGCTAACAGTTTGTTAGGATCCAAATTGTCCTCTATTTGCTTAGGCGACAACGGTTTTCCTTTTTCTATTAGAAAATCAAATTGCTTAATTAAATCCACAGAGTTAATAAGGGCATAAAGACGACGACGAATTGTAGTAAGGCTATCGCATTCACTAAAAACATCGAGAACTCTACTTGCAGCATTGAGTTTTCCGCGATTCTTGTTCATACTAGAAGCAGAGTGAAAGTTTTCGTAGAAGCTGGTTTCCATACAATTCTGCAAACTATCCTGATCAATATCAGGTAAAGCCAATTGATCCTTCATCTTGTCCAAAACGCTAAAATTTGATACGGATAAAATCTTTTTAAGGAATAAAAGGCTTATTTCTTTTGATTCTATTTTATTAAAGAATAGATCTTGACTCTTAAAAGAAATGATGAAAGAAAAGCATTTATTCCAATCATTATAAGAAACAGTCTTCGATTCACCTAGAGAACTAGACAAATACTTTTGGAGGAAGCTTTCCTGTGATTGCTTGTCTGAGGCAGATATATTCAGACAAGCTCGTACATTCGGAATGGGAAACATATTAGCGCTCTTAAGAATTGGAATAGCGTCAATGATACGATATAATAAAGTAACAGACTCACTAGAGGGATTAGTCAAGTCAGTACTATAAGATAAGAAAAAATCTATAGAGTTTTTCACGGGTTCCTTCAAAAGGTTACCATAAGGGGCAGGCGACAGCTTTAACTTTTCCTGAATGTTCGCAAGCATTTCTTTTCCCAAAGATAAAGTGGTAGTAGTCGTTTCATTGCAAATATAAAGAGAAGATAAAGCAACTTTCATCAATAATAACCGAAGCGTAAAATCATCAATGTTCCAGTGCACAAGTAGTTCATGTAGTATCTCCAAACCATCCGTTTTAACCAACTGTAGTAACTTTTCCCACACATACGACCAGCTTGTATACGCATCGTCAGATTCAGATTCTGTAGCTAGAACAAAAGGGAGGATGACTTCGCTCATTATCGCAACACAGTTTTCAATGCTCAAGATTGGAAAAGCAAGGGAAATTACATCACGAATCGAAGCTTTTTCCATTTCATCTAAATCAACTGGTACAGAAGTGAATTGAGAAAGACGATGAAAGACTTCGAAACGCCCACTACTCCATTCTCTAATTTCAGAAGGAGCTTGTGAGCTTTTCATAAGTAGGTAAGCTAAGTGCACCTGATTTGTTTCTTCAACAATTTTTCTAGAAAAAATAGAATAAAACTGAGATACATTTTGAATCGAGGGAAGACTGCATTCCCATAGTCCCATTCGTCTCAAACGATATTGGCATAACTTGTCTGACGGAAGCTTTACTGTAGAAGCAACATCCAACGAGTTACAAACTTGTCCCTGATCCGTATCAATATCTATATAAGGAATGTAGAGAGCAGGTTCTGTTGTTTCTGGTAAAAACTTAACTAACAGAGACAGCCAGTTCTCCAACGTCAATGACAGACTGCCATACACATATTTAGCCTCTGATAAGTTTGCATTCGTAATTAAATATAGTAATAAATAAGTTTTCTGTGATTTCGCTAGCAACTTGTACCATCTTGGGCCTACTTCCTCTTCTTCCATGTTTTGCTCTGAATAGAAAATGCCTTCAAAGGAAACAGTAATTAAAGTCAGACCAAAATAGTTTTTGTCTTAGTTCAAATGAAATAATAATTAAACGAAACTTCAAAATATTTTCTTGTAAGTTAGCCTCGACATTAATAGTTAAAAATAAGATACAAGAGCTTCGCAATGATGAGTAAGTTTGGAAGAGGAATTAAACCGTTTACGGATACTAGATTCATGTTTCTTTGTTGTTTTTCTTTTGTCATCTCCGGATCATTGAGGAGGTTCTTATGATAATATAAAGTATACTACTGCAAATTCATTTTGCTTATGGGACCAGACTATGCATCTTCCCAGCAAGCTTCAATGAATGAATAGATTGATTCAATTGAAGTTTAAATATAGTCAGTTGTTATAACTCATAGTCAGATGTCTTCCATTACCCATTGTGCTACTTTATTTTTCGTGCAACTTGATTTAGTGTCTACTGTATTTTTTCTTCAGCAGGACAGAGTAAGTAGGCCTACTTGAAGTATCAAGCATTTTATTCATGCAAGGATAACCATGAGAGGTATCAGTAAAAACAAAATATATAATATAAACTTAGTAAACCAGGTATAATTGCACAACGAGGATTCAACGAATTGTAAAAGAGACATCATAAAATAAATAAATAAATAAAAACGACACTGAACTTTTAATGCTTTTAATGCTTTTAATGATTAATAGTCGGACATCATCATCATCATCACGACAAAATCGTATCTAAACATAAAAAAGTTAATTATTATATGAGAATGTAACACAGAAAAACAAGGATATAGCATGCAACAAAAATCATTTAGAAACTGAATAAACCGGAACGACGTTTTCCAAAAGGATAAATAACTAATGCAGAGGCGAATAAACCAACGGAAATTCCAATAGCTATCTGAACCATATTTATACCAAACGAAAGAGAACTATTGTTAAAAGAAGATTCATCAGTACCACTTGAGTTGCTGCTGTTACTAATCTGGGTAGCCAAATCGATTCCGAACTTTACACCACCTTGAGCAGCTAAACCAGAAGGTACTTGCACAAAAATAGCTGGTAAAACAGCAGCAAACGCGACACCTTGTCCTAGGCGAGAGTACAAATTTCCAAGGCAACCAATAACAAAAGCGGCTATCGCGTTTCCTATTGCGGCTGTATTTTTGAAATGTTTTTGGGTTGTAAAATAATTGACGATATAGCCAACACAAGATATGAATAAAGCCATCGGCCATTGGGATGGCCTTGCCTGATTTACAATTAATAAACATAATGTAAAGAGAGGCACAAACAAAATTCTCCATTTGTCGTCAATGTATCGGTCAGCACTGCAGACGTACTCCGAAGTTGCATGATGATCCATCCAGCCATAAAGAGCAGCGCCTATAGCAATACCGAAACTCAGAAATAGGGAATAAATAATTGCATAGAACATTCGAACACTACCTGCAACAATGTTTTTACTTTGCAGTTCAAGGGATCCACACAAAACAATATAACCAGGAAGGATTAGCACAATTGCACCTTCTGCTAATGCTGCAAAACAAAAAATAGGATTCGTCTTATTTGCGTGATCGCGATAGATACTTCCAAAAGCTCGACTCAAAAAGGATGTTAAAATAGAACCGGTAACCTCCAACAGACTATTGTACAAGGGTGATCGTGGAGCAACAAGTAGTTGAAGCGTTCCGATGATTAAACCGAAAAAAAAGCAAATTGGAAGATCAATCCATCCACCTGAAAATGCAATTGGCAAAATAAAGGCACTCGCGAAACCATAGGTTACAATCAATATCCAGGTTTTAAAATAAGGAGGAGATTTTAAGATAGTATCAAGTCCCTTGATCGCTTCCTCAACGCTCATCAAGTCGTGAATAACAGCTTTATAAACATCATGAACTAGTTTCAATTTTCCCAAGTCGACAGTTTGATTAACACGAACAATATGCATGTCAGAGGTGTGAGTATTCGTGTCTCCAAACGAAATAATCATACAGCCGGGAACATATAAAAATTGTCCTTCAATCTCCAGAACCTTTGCAGTAGAAGACATGTGTTCTTCTAAACGATGGCTCGGTGCACCATGAGTCATGAGTGCTCGGCAAAGTTTTAAAATGTATTTTTGCCTTTGTAATACATCTGCCAAATGAACAGTAATCTTGTATTTTTCATTTAAAGGGGACACTTTCTTTGAGTGGTGCGGGAAATGAAACTTTTTTGGTTTTTGGTTAGGTAACTTGGGAAGATCCGATAAATCATCACGGGACTGAAATCCTACGGCTGGACTCATAAATGTCTGATTTGAAGCACGCATGAGATCTGTAAGCGAATGACTGGAAGAAATTCGTGCATGCTGCTTTTGTAATTTAGAGGGACTTGGCTGTTTTAATGATATTCTACTCGAGGTAACCGTGTCGGAATTCGTATAAAGCTTTAGCAAGCTGGAGAGAACACCAGCTCTATAGTTCTTCGGATGACCTAACATGTCCATTTCATCTTCGAAAGGATCTTTTTCATTTTCTTCGTCGGTGTTCTCTTCTGTATTTTTCATTGCGTTTAATCTCATGTGCTCTAATTTTGCCGAAGTATGGGCTGCAACAAGTTTATAAGCCTCGTTTACCGTTGAAGATACATTCGGCGGAGTAGAGGACAAATCTGTAGCAGATTGATTCCTTGTTTGATTAATTCCAATCATAGGAGCAGAATGGCTTCGGTCTAAGGTGGGTCTTCTAACCGGTAAATTATTAACTGAAGGATTCGAGCTATCTTGTGTTCGGATACTTGAAGCATAACGTTCCTCAATGCTGTTGTTATCAGACACAGGTCGAGATGCAACAGGACTTGGTAACGTTGGAATATTCAAGTTTCCATTGTCCACGGAACCCGCAGAACCTGTTGGTCGATAACCGACAGCGGGAGAAGGAGCCCTATGAATAGAAAGAAATTGAGGTCCATCATCTTCTTCAGACTCTTCGTCTCCTTCTTCTATCATGAAGGAAGGAGGTGGTCGCTGATACGATGTTTGATTATTATTCAGAAAAGGCCTTCTTTCAGTGTTGAATCGCACTCTTCGATTCCCTTCCATTTTAATCTATTAAACAATTATTTAATGAGTCATTAACAGGAGATATATATATACGATCCAGATTGAGGAAATATCCTCGTTTTAATGGGTTGTGTGAACGAACGCTCGATCCTGCTTTACCAGGCAAATGAACCTTCGAGAAAATAAAAAAAACAGCCGATTTACTATCTTAAGAAAGGTTTAAAATATATTTCAACTGTCTCTTAAGGAATTGGGAATGAATGGCCGTAAGTAGGTACGTACTGAAGAATTAGTATAGGCACATCTTAGGTATATTCAATGCATATTATTCTTATATATAGCTGCACAAACCAGGCTCGCTTATGATAGTTCAAGTATAGAAATAAACCTATTACATACTTATTTATTAACTCCTTTCTTTTTAAATGTATAGGTACAATTCTACTCACTTTCCAGAAGAAAAAAAAGGCAAACCATGGAATCACAAAAGTAAACTTATTGTCATTAACTAGCTAACAATATTAATTATACATTTTATTGCTATTGATGAGCATATCATATACCTTTCAAAACCAGATTTTTTTAGGTAGATGCATCATTAGTTCGCAAGTACTGTTCTGTTGGATGTCCTATATGACAGGATCGCTATTAGAGGTTTTGGGCATTGGTCGGTTCGTTGGTTTATTAGAATACTTTAAAACATCACGAAGGAAAGAATTATAGGTAGTCGGCAGTTGCAACTCATTCCCTTTTGATATTAAAAAATCAAGCATTGTTAATACTTCATTGTGATTTAACAGCTGATTCAAGGGAACGTTTCGGAAGATGGACTTTGTGTGACATCCTACACGATAGAAACGAGGGGTATTGTATCGAGAGAAATTCAAATACCTGGATATAGGAAGCTTGGTAATGATTGCCATATTCTCCAGAAGGTATTTCTGTAAGTATTCAAATTGAGCTTGCGTGCGCGTAGGATTTCCGCGACAAGAATAGAGCAATTCGAGAGCTACAATAGAAGGTAACGTTGCTAAATCCAGCAACTTGTAGACAAGTAAATTCTTATACGGAATGCAATTTGCTTTTATATCTTCCGAATTAAAGATTAGCTTAACTAAATCCATCGTCTTATATAAGTCTTGATCCATTGGTTCCATCTCCTCTTCATTTTTCAGTAGAAGGTCATACCTAAATGGGAAAGGAACTTTTGAAAGATAAACCTTTCCACCTTTTTGTTGTAGTCCAAAGCGTCTGGTCGTCAATTCGTATAAAGAAGCTCGCATAAAGCCTCTGTGAGTTAGCATTCGAATTACTTTGTCTGTAATCGAAAACGGTTGATCAATCAAAACGATAGAAAGCGAATCATTGATCTGATTTGTGCGAAATAGATCTTCCAGCGCCTTAGTTGTTTCATCCCATCTCGTAGACAAAAAAAATGCTGTATCTGGTTGGGATTTATGACCTTTTACAACATATCTTTGACCAAGCGAATTCAATTTATCTTTTTCTTTCTTTTCCGCGTTTTCTTTTTGTCTCTGGATATCCTGAACTGCGTTCTTCAAACTATTTCTCAATACCCATATCCCAGACCTTTCAAGGTTTTGAATCCGCTATTGAAACAAAATAGTTAGTATGGGATCATATACAAAACAAATAAAAGTAGACTCTTACAGTAATCAAGCCCATATACAATGGGTTTGTTTTGTCTATGATGGTCTTCGCTCTTGGCTGGCGGCAATCTTGCGTTGCCTTTAGTTTCTACTTTACAGCATCAATACACTTCCTTGATATGGATCGTTTCATTATTCATAAATTTATTGAAAATTTAAAAAAAATTTTGTAAATGACAGACTTTACATTTTCATAGTCGTACATAGCAACTGTGCTCGATCAATAGCTGTTTCTGCACTGTAGAAAAGGTCAATATCTTCAGATAGAAATTTAATATAAAAAAAAAATTATAGGATTAATAAATAATTTTCTATAAACAAAATATATCTACGCAAAATTGTTGTGTTTCCAAAACTGTTTGCATGAAGCAATGTAGTCCAAAAATATAAATCAAAAAGTCCATTAGTAGTAGCTCCTATTCGGAGGATAGTGAATGTACCTAGGGTCATTCACGGGATAACGGTGAAGCGTAGGATTTGGAGTCATTCTTCTATAATCCACAGCAGCTGATGGGTTGTAGTAACCAGGAGTAGAAGGCACTTGCATCTGAGGGAAAGCATTTGAGCTTCTCATACGATGATGATAATACGGCGAATAAGACGAGGAATAGTTATACTGATCGTTAAAACCTTCGAAGTCTGCATAACGAGTAGTGGATGGAAAGTTCTGTATTTCCTTCGAAGAATAATCTGCAGGGTAGTCATGCTGCGGCAAATATGATCCCTCCCTGTTGTAGGGTGCAAATTGCAGAGGAGCTACTGAGTTTCTAGAAGGGACACTCATAGGTTCAGCCGCAGAAGGATAAGGAGAATGCATTCCCGTCATACTTCTTTCGTATGGATGGAAGCGAACCTTTGTTTCGGCAAACTCGAAATCGTAGGTAGGTCGTGATGATCCAGCATCAGAGGGAAAGGGACTCAGCTCACTGGGAGGTAAATCCGGAACTCGTCTTATGGTTGTTTGAGGTTGACTCACGTTATACGGAACCCAAGTTGGAGAGTATGGTTGCTTTTGTTGCTGCTGCTGGTTGGGAGATTCTAACGAGCTTAGCATTGTTGCCAGAGGGGGCGGTGGTGGTGACAATTCCTCATCTTTAACAGTTACATTCGAAACCTCATCCTTTAGAGAAGAAGAGTAAATCTGTTTAGGAGACTGGTGGATTGGTGCAGATGGAGGAGGAGAAGGAAACCGAAGAGCAGTCTGAAGTTTATCAACGCTCGGAAAAGACGATTCATTCGCAGGAGATTGTATATGCTTCAGACTAGGAACGGAGAAGGTAGGGACTCGTGGAGGGGAGGGTGCAGAAACACGAGAAGGTGCAAATGCAGACATGGGAGGGGAAGGTATATCAGAAGCAGATTTGGAGCTTTTGAGAGAAGACGCTTGCTTTACCGTGCTAACGTCTATTTTTTCAAGACTTTTACTCACAAATGAGAGAAGTTGAGAAGAAGCCTTTTCGTTCTCGGGCTTTGCAGGTTTCATCGCATCTGCTGATGTTGATTTTTGAGAAGACACGTGAGAAAGAACCGGTAAGCTTGACGATATAGGAGACGATTTTTCCAAAATTTCATTTTCTTCATTATTGGTGTTTCTATGATCAGGTTCTTGATCCAAAGCCGCACGTCCCAGCTGTGGTGTCTCCAATGATCCTTGTGGCTTCTGTACTCGAGATGACCCCAACCCAGGGATATTCGTAAACTCACCAGATACAGGCTTCAATTCTTCTATCAAAGGAGTCTCACTTACTGACCTCTTCAATTCAGAAGGTTCACGAACTTCCTGTTCTGAATTCTTCACTTCCACGGTGGAGTCCTCATCCTTTTTACTCTCTTGTGGTTCTTCCTTCTGTTTATCGCCTCCTTTTAAAGAGCTTTTTAGCCTTTCCTTTAAAAACTTTAACCTGGCTTCTTCTGGGACCTCAATTCGGCTGTGTTTACCTTCAAAAACCGCATTTCGAAAAACAATGATTTTTTCGCACTCCTGCTCCCATTCTACGGCGTTCATTGATCTCGCAATAGCTTAATTATATATATTTGTATGTTTATGTATTTATATTATAAGCGTTTTTTCTGTCCGTGGCTCTTGCCAAACCCTTAGCTTCATCAAACGTAGTTGTTCATTGTGAAACACCAACGGTTCTTTCAAGAAACAACCATTGTCGATTCAGTCATCATTAACAAAAAAACTCGAAAGTTGTAGTTTGTTATATATTTTTTTTACTATATTCATGAAAACAATTTCCTTGGCTTGTAAACGATTGCATTGAATTTACTTTGAAGAGAAGATCTGATTTTATGAAGCAATTTTTGGAGCTTAATGGTATCTTAAATAAGAAGAATTCTTTAAAGCAACTCTCTTTCTTTGGCTTCTAGGATTTCCAAAATTAGAATCATGGCTCCTGTCGTTTTATACTGCTCTTGGAACCAGGATCAAAGGTAAGTACCTTCATGATTTCATGTTGACAGTCTGTATTTAGCTGCCTGTCTATTGGGACAGAAACCGGATTCCAGATTTATCAATGTGATCCTTTTACTCTACGTTTTTCAAAAGGTAAGGATAGGCCATAACAGGCTACTTTGAATTGTTTTTGGGATAAGCAATAACAGTTGGCAGAAACACATGGAGTCGCTTTCTGTGAGATGCTTAATCGATCATCACTTATTGCGCTTGTTCAAGTGTCGCCTGCGTCTACTCGATTGCTCAAGCTTATTGATATTAAGGTTTGTTTGCTCAAAAGTTTTTCTTATTGACATAATCGTTTTTAGAAAGACGTTGAGCTTTGTCGCATGTTTTATCCCGCTCCAGTATTAAATATTCGTCTTACTACTACTCGTCTGGTTGTTGTTATTAAAGGAAGCATTTACGTTTACAACCTTAAGAATTTGAACTTGATCAATACTTTGGCTACAATTCCTTCAAATAAAATCGCGTTCTCTGCTCATGAATCCTTTATTGCCTATAATTCCCCCCAGGCTCCAGGGTATGTGTATCTGACTTCATTAGAGACAGCGATGCCGATTACTCTGCTGCACTGTCATTCCAGTCCAGTGCGGTGTATTGAATTTCATCCGGACGGACATCTGATAGCTACAGCATCGGCAAAGGGTACAGTTATACGTATAATGTCTACATCAACAGGGGAAAAGGCTATGGAATTGAGGCGTGGCTACATACCAGCTTCCGTTGTTTCGATTGCTTTTCACTCAAAGAAACCCTTTCTGGCCTGTGCTTCAGAAAACGGGACTATTCACATATATAAACTATCGAAGCAAAATTTTTCTGAAACTACTCATTCTCCTACTTCTTCTATGAGCAATTCATCGTCTTGGTCAAAGTTTCTTAAATCCAACGTTACCAAACCATTAGAAGCTCGAAGAGAGTTCGCTACAGCAAAAATACCAGAGGCATCATTTTGTGGAAAAATTATTTTCTCTGCATCGAAACCTCATGTACAGGTAATCTCTTATACTGGACAATACTATCGCTTTGTGGTTGATTTTAAGCATGGTGGAAACTGTGCCATGCTGGAGAGATACATGTAAGTTGGAAGATAGTTGTGATAATTTTCTGTTAACTTATTATTTAGACTTGATGAGTAAATTATGGATTTACGGAACGGATTATTGATAATGACCTTTATAATCTCCAATATGCATAGAATCATGCTTTTTAATGAATTTTGTATGAATCTTATTAGGCTTTCCTTGTCATAGTTTGGAATTTTGCTATTAGTGTCTTAATGAATTTATTATTGGTACAACCTATTTGGAAGTATTCAACGCCTTTAAAACAGTTTCATTGGGTTTTTGTTAAGAATTGTAGTATTCTAGCTTTTCATCTGTATACAATCCTCCTCCTGATTAGTTCGCCAGAGTAGTCCATGCCTATTGCAAGACTAGACGACAAAAAAATATCATGGATCATAACATTACAGCGTGCTAATTTTCAAAAAACGCGGTTGGAAGCTTGATTTATTGAGATTAAGTATAAATGAGAAGAGTTGAATAAATTAATAATGACTTGCCAAACAGTAGCGTAAGACATAGAAGTAAGGAAAAGAATAAAAAGAAATTATAGAAAGTAATCTGGGGTCCTCCTTGTAACCCTTAGTTCATCTTTTCTGGGTGCAGTTTCATACTGAATAAACGCGTAGTTTATGTGATCATCAATTCCCATGATGGCTGCTTGGTTTCCGCAACGATAACAGTAGTTAGGAGCAGAAAAAATTGTCACTACGTTATGGCTATTTGTCCAGTTATAGCCCTCCATAACCAGTTGATGGGCTCTTGCAATCATGTCCAAGCCGTTGTTATGATTGAAAGTCTCGGCGATATCTGGTCCAAATGTGTAACCAGCACCACGAGGAGAAATACCCCATCCAGGTCGGTCTTCTGGGTCGGACCAAAGAAGATCACAAATGGGACCCTCATGAGGAATTTCTTGAATACGGTCAAGAATACGGATATGATCTAAGGTATCGATGCTAGGAGACAAACCTCCATGCATACAGAAAATTTTGTCTTCTATTAAGGCTGTTAAAGGCAAATAGTCAAAAAGATCAGTAAAGCATTGCCATATATTAGCATTGCCATATTTCCGAAGACATTCATCATAAAATCCGTAAACTTGGGTAATCTGCCTAGACTCATGGTTACCACGAAGGATGGTAATGCGATGAGGGAATCGGATTTTAAGTGCTACCAATAATGAGACAGTTTCCACACTGTGATATCCCCTATCCACATAGTCACCCATAAATAAATAGTTTGTATCAGGAGAATGTCCTCCAATATTAAACAATTCTTGTAAGTCATGAAATTGCCCATGGATGTCACCACAAACCGTTACTGGGCACCGTACACTTTGCACATTCGATTCATTCGCTAAGACTCCTTTGGCGATTTCACACATTTGGTAAATATCATCCTCAGAAAGAGGTTCGCATCTCGACAGCTGTTCAATCCAGCCGTCTACATCACCTCTGGAACTGCTTAATTCCGCCATCCTTCTAACAAAATTAAATGCAAGTCAAAAGCTGCTGCTGAATAAATCCAAAATTAACGGAAGAAGCAGAGAGCCTCAATACAATTTTTTTAAGAGTAACAAAATATACTTAGTATTCAGAATGTTCCTTTTCTTTCTTATGTGAGCACAGCACCGACGATATCAACCTCTCTTGTAACTGGATTTGAATCTCCCTAACGAGAAGAAGTCTAAGGTGTATATCTTTTAATTAAAAGATATAAAGAGTCGAGCTTCTTTATTTTTTTTTCCTTCTAAAAAGCTGAGTACTCTTCAGCTAGTTTTTGGTAAAGGAAAAGAAAGTCAAGTGACCACCGGTTAAGTAACGGGTGGATGATTCTTTATAACAGTGAACGTATTTATTGGTAAGCTCCACCAACTGAGGGTATAAGGAAGAAGAAGGAGAAGAAGGTAATAAAAATTAAAATGAGATTTTAAAAAGTAAAAATAAAAAAACGCCTTATTTGTAGGACCGAGTTTCTTCCTACAAAAGGATGGTCTCAAGTTCTGGAATGGATCAGAAAAGGAGATATCGCTAGTTTATTTAAAGGATCTACATATTTAGCGAAGCTTATATTATCAGATTATAAACAAAGGATTGCTTGAAATAAATTCATATTTCTGATAGTTTTTTTGGTTTTATTATTGGCTGCTTCTCAATAAAATAATTACAAATGGTTTGATTTCGTTCTTCTCTTTGGTTCACATCTAGTTTAGCAAACAATTCCTTGCTAAAGACAACGATATCACTTATGAAATGACAAGGTTGTATAGTAATAGCTCTATAAAAAAAGAGATGACAAACTTTAAGCGGTCATTTTGGCCTTAAATTCAATCAAGGCCTTATGGATATCTGCAAACGTCTCAAATTCGGTATAGGAAACGTTTTCTCTCTTGCAATATGTAATTAAATCGCGTCCCTTCTTTGCATATAAGTGTTCGGTTTCTTTGGCAGCACTTAAGTCAGAGACACCATCTCCACAGTAGACCATGTGAGGTCGCTTTTCCTCAGAAAGTTGAGCATATGGACGAATGGTGAGACTCTTATCATGACCGAAATGAGTATCGTCATGATAGACGATGTTCCAAGTACCATCTTCATGTACATCTATGCCATTGGAGACGATTTCAATTTTGGAAGCCTCGTCCTTACCCAAGTATTGTTCAAAAAGATGACGAATGAAGGGCTCCATCCCGCTTGAGAGAATTACTAAACGAACGCCTTCTTTCTTGCACCAATCATAAAAAGGAGGGAAATCAGGATCAATAGCAACGTTCTTTTTCATAGTCTCAAGAGCTTCTTCATACTTCAATGGTACACTATTGAGCATTCTGGCAAACACATCACTTGAGATTCATTAGTACCGGGGACCTTTTGCATCAAATGTGCTAAGCATACCGAAAACTAAGTGTTCCTTCGATAACTTTTTGGTTCAGTTGAACACGCATAGCTTGACCCAAACCATAGTTATCTGTAGGATCAGTTAGATGCTTTTTGAATTGGTAGAGAAGCAAATCTTCCTAGCAATTGGAACTGGTTCCTTGTTTGACACCTGTCGAACGGTAGGTTTCCATCTGGTTCAGGTACGTATTTTACTGATGCGCAGATAGAAATGCCTACAAAAAAGAGACTATTTTTCTTTTCATATTGCTTTACTACTTACCACTCAAATAGTCATTGGAGTCTTGCTGAGTAATGGTGCCTAGAAAGCAAAATGTGAGCTATTATACATTTTATGGAAGAAGCCTTTTTGACATCAAATTAATACCATCAAAGTCACTGAAGACATATAACTGTTTTGTATTTGACATAATATTAAGAGACAGCTTGGATATCAAAGATTTTTGCAATGCTTACTTGCTCGGGATGTGGTTTGCTAGGACGAAGACTATAGAAGGTGCTTAAAAGAAAAGTTAGAATCCAATAACATTATTCGTTTGCAATCAAAAGAATATCAATAAAACATACAAAGAATTCAACAAAACCAGGTTCTATTGAGTTTTATGAATCCTATAATATTTACCAACAATCGATTTACTACTTGAGAAAGGTATTGCCAAACATGTACAAGATCCTTAGTCTTTTCATACATGGAGAAAGTTTTATAGATGAAGAAAAGGATCCTGGGCGACCAGACCTTTAGGTCCCTTCAATCCTTACAGAAATAAAATTCAAGGTTATAGAGGTTTTCGGATGTTCCTTTTTACTGATCTTTTATTCGATACTTGTGAAACTACATTTTAATGGACTAATTTTATGAAAATTATGGAGCTATAAACGAAAACAAATGCATAAAAACAACTCTGAATACCTACCTTTTTTGATCCCACCTAATCTGATAATTTAGACTACCTTTTAAGCGAAAATGAAACCAAGTTACTTCGAACACTGGCCCTCTCAAACATTTCAAGAAAATCGGATTTAATTATGAAGGTGAATTGGAATGGTTTAACAAATGCTTTTAGGCAGTTTTCGTTTAAACTTTCCTCCGTTCGTCCTGGGAGGGAAGCGTTTTCATTCCGTGAAGCTATGCTACGAGCTAGTCGTAGATTGAATGAGTTTACTGGATACACTTCTATCGAGTCTTTAAAAAAGACTGTAGTTTTACGAGAACAACAACTAAAAGACCTAAGAAAAGTAGCAAATGAGGCTCGCAAAGCATACTTAGAAGCTGTCGAAAGGAGGTCTTCTAGTCAACGAGAAGTTAATGAATTGATTCAACGAAGAAGTAGCTGGTCTTCAGCGGATTTGGAGCGATTTACCAGATTGTATAGAGAAGACTACTCCAACAAAGAAAACGAAACACGACTCCAAGAAAATGTCGAATCTACTGAGGAAAAAATTGAAGATGCACAGAATGGACTAGTGCAATCTATCCTTTCGCGGTACCATGAAGAGCAAGTTTGGAGCGATAAAATCCGCCAAACAAGCACTTGGGGTACTTGGGGACTCATGGGTATCAACGTTATATTGTTCATTGTAGTCCAACTTATATTGGAACCGAAGAGACGGCGACGATGGGTTCATGAATCAATGGAGTTTGTTGAAAACGAAAACAAAGATAAAATGGAATTTCAGATTCAGAAGCTGAATGAACTAGAAGAAAAAATCTCGGAGGATGTTGCCAAATATGGGTTGTTATCTTCACAGAATTCTTCCAAGGCGACTTCTGATACTTCGTCAAAGCCTTCAGCTTTTTTCCAGAGCCTTCAACAAATACCCTCTTTAAACTTTTCATCTTTCAAAGCTTTTACCGATTCCATCAAAGATATTGTGCGTTACATATTTTCCCCCTCTCTTGTCGTACAAATAACTCATAAACAACTTTCTATGCTATTGACTGAGTGTTTCTTCACTGGAGGAACAATACTATGTTCAGTTCTACTTTTGTTCCGTCTTTCCAAACATTAACGAATATCCTAAATCAATGAAACGTTTTATTTCTTTGGTTTTGGGTCTCGATATGCATCGTAATTCCTTTTATACATGTCTTTTAACTATTACAATCCGCAAATAAACTATAAATTATTTGGTTCTTTCTTGGTCTTGCTATAATATTTATTGAAAGTGAAAAAATCTTACCATGAATTTAACAATCTTTATTTTCACAAAATTTAGGATCGATCAATTTACGATCATAAATAAGAATAAATATTTTTAGATGTTCATAAAAAGTATTTCGTTTTCTGGAGCTTCACAACCATTGACAGCGTATACATTCGTCTTCTATACACCGTAAATGGTAAGAATGCCTGCACCGAAAATGTACCATCGGTAACTCGAGATCTGTATTACAAGCAGAGCATTTAGACTCTTGAACAACAAAAGCAGTCGTCCGTAAATTAGATAACTCGTTGCTTAATTCCAAGATTTCGGATTTGCCTATTTGAATGCCTTTCCTTTTTTCAGATATTTGACTCTCAAACCTGTTTACGGCGCTTTCTACGGCTTCCTCAATCATGCCTAAACTGACGACATCTGATTTGCCTAAAATCTCGGCAAGCTGGGTGGGTGAAATCAATCGATGGTTAATGATGTATTCTGCAACCTCTTTTAGTTCTTTCAACCAAGACTCTAGCTCGTCTGTTGAGGCAAAATAATTAAGCATCATAATATATAGTTCAGATTGATCTTCCCCGTGAGCACGTACCATTTCCATCGCACTGCTAACATCGTTTTGTTTACAAAAAGATCGAAAGATGTCTAATGTTTGACCAGACTTCCCCTGTACAAACCTAACCCCGTCATCGAATCCTAGAATCTGAGAAATTAGGAATGTAGCATTTAGATCTAAATGTTTTTCCGAATTTTTTAGTAATAAATTAGCTTTTTCTTTCCAGAATCCTTGAGCTTCCTCGTCGTTTGAAGAATGAGATTCCCTTATATAGGCTTCAAAAAGACAAGTATTAATGTGTGTTTTATATTCTCCAGAAACATACGATAAGATGGCTTCCAAAAACCGTATTAATTCAGAATTATGATTCAAAAAAATATGAAAACATGTCTGAGGATTTGGGGCGACGTACGTTTCATCTGCTTGATCTTCTTCACGATCTGTTTTTTCTTCGGTCTTTTCCGTATTCAGATCAGTAACTGTAGAAGTTATACCAAATGGGGTAGCATTAGCATAAGGAAGAAGAGAAAGATAAGTTTGCCGCAAAGACTTTTCATACTTTGTTTGAGATTTTGACCGCAAGTATTGCTTAGATTTATGGTTATTAGAATAAAAAGATATGAAAAGATCAGTCGTTTCTGTTGGTAAATTCGATAGCAAAACTCGTCCAAACCGCAGCAATAACGGAAATAACCTAGATGGAACGACTTCGTACATATAATCCAAAGTTTCGGAATATTTCTTTTCTTCCAAAAGAACATCAATAACTCGCTCATAGTTATTAAATCGAATACCAAGATGTTTAGCTTCTTCAAGCAAACCAGACCGATGGCAAATATCAAATGCCTGATCAAACGCGAACCCACCAGTATCAATCAGTCTATTTATTCCCTTCAGATTTTTTGTTTCCACATAACATGAAAGTAGTAGTAATTTATGATCAGAATTAGCCATCTGATTTTGCATGAGAGCTTCTATAAATCTTACAAGTTGGTCAAGACGCTCTGCTTTAAGAAAGTCTAAGCAAACGACTGGAATATTAACCGATGTGATTGCTTTGATATACCAATCCATAGATAAAGAATAATCTCCTTTACGAAATAAAAAGCGAGCATACTCTATCATTAAGTTTTGTAGAAAGGATAAATCCAAGTTTTTCTGTCGAGTAAGGGAAATGGCTAGATCGTACATTGTTTTTTGACTAAGCAGAGAGATTTCCTCATTAAGGTCGATTCGTTTCAGTTTCAAGACAGAGTTGTCTGACATTAATATCAAGAAACCTTCATCTAATGATAATATTTCAGCAGAAGGATCACTTAAAAAGCCTTCCCAAACAATCAATTTCCTTGGAAAATCTATTAAAAGTAATCTAGAAAGTGGTGTTGCCAAACGACCTCTTTCTATTCTTGAGAGTGAGTTTGAGGACGACAAGCCCTTTCTTGAATTAGGCAAAACCGCTATCGACGAATCGGTTACCATTGGTGAATAATGTAAAGCCAGTATTGGACCTTGTGTTGTCAAAAAATGCTTTTCACCGGGGAATGTAAAGCAAACTTTGTCCTGTTTGGGAAAGTAAAATGTAAGGCCATCAGAGCGAGAGCAGATAAACGAAGGCGAAGTAGTCGTAAGAGAGGAAATATTCTCTTCGTTATAGCTTGACGAGCAATTAATGGATGTACCGAGTGTATCTAGGGTAGTTATATTCTTTCCTTTGATAGAATAAGTTTTGTTGGTAGTCGAAACATAAAGAATCAAAACCTCGAATTTTTGATATACTAAGCTGGTAATTGGCTCAGCTAGCTTAAAACTATTGGAAATACGGAGCCCTCTGTCACGAAAAGGAGTTCCATATAATATTAGAACGAGTCCACCAAATCCACACGCCAAATATCTCTCTGATAATGATTCAGTAACAGCCACG
Organism: Schizosaccharomyces cryophilus OY26; assembly: GCF_000004155.1. Classification (NCBI taxonomy): domain Eukaryota; kingdom Fungi; phylum Ascomycota; class Schizosaccharomycetes; order Schizosaccharomycetales; family Schizosaccharomycetaceae; genus Schizosaccharomyces; species Schizosaccharomyces cryophilus. The sequence continues at coordinate 467,719 of NW_013185625.1, read as the reverse complement.
ATAGGATGGGGTTGTTCATCAACTATAAACTTGTTGGTAGATACAAGTGAAAACCCTTTTTCTGATGAAGGTTCCTCTTGAGAACAGGAAAAAGCGTAGATGACTAAAAAGCTTGGACCATCCTGTTCACCAAAGTTGTAAAATAATAGGAATCTTTCATTATCGATCCAAAGTATTTGCTGAATAGCTATTTCATGTTCGAGATCAATTATTTGCTGTACCTCTAACGAAGAATTGTATAGGGATACCCTTCCAGAAGTGTTACAGGCTAAAATTTGATTTCCAAAAGCTGAAATAGACACATTTTTTCTACTAAGGTTTTGATGTAGTTCCTGTTTTTGGAACAGAGTCACCCGTTTCCAAGTTCTGATGAAAGTAGTCATGATTAATGCCTGTTTCAGGCAAACTGCAAGTCCAATAGCGCTTTTAATACATAAATTTAATTCTATTTGAAATAATATATAGGAAAGTAAATCCAATTGTGACAATACAATAGATTTTTTATGGCTATGCGAGGAACGTGAAAGAAGTGGTAGCAGTAAGGAATATAATTATTCTTTAGGCCTATGTACAGATCAAAAGGATCAAAGGTATTTCGTTTATAATTAAATAATTAATAATCATAACAATTTGGAGTGTTTTAGAAATAAGTTGAAAAAGAATGATACTCGAAGCTTTGTGAGATCAGCGTTTCTTTAGTATACAAGGGTACAGATTCAATATATGAAAAAATAAAAAGAATTAAATTAATAAAAAGAAAGCTATTTAAACACGATAAATTTATACTTACAAACTGAAACAACGAAAAACCAAAAGAAATAACCGTAATGAGTACGCAACCAAACAATCATAAAAACAATCCATAAAGGAAACCAAATGGGTGACTAACTAGCGATGATAACCTTGCACAGTCTCGAAAGAAAATATAAACAGCCAATAATTGAAAATCGAGGTTTATATCTTCCACTGAGTCAATTTTAATTAAACAATAAAAGTCACTTCGATTTCGATAAGAGATGAGTAAGAATATGTCAAAGAATACCTAAAAGTCAGAACATTATGTAAAAGAAGGAAGTTTTTCTTGATGTTTTGTATATCAAATCCTTGTACAAAGAGCAGAAACTTAGATTCTCCAGCAGCGAAATACGATTGGAGCAAAGTAAGTGGAAAGAAATCCGATCCCTGCATAAATAATGATCCTAGCCATTGTCTCTGAGTCAAAGCAAGAAGGATTTTCGTAACATTCATGAGCAGAAACATTTCCCAAAGGTGTTTTAGTGGTACCTAACACATGACTGGAACCACTAGCGGCATGAATCCCTTTTGACCCGGACGAAGACTGCCAATGACCAATGCGTAACGTTTTATAAATTTGTGGTAAAACCGATAACAGAACTTGTTTGGCGAAAGACTTCCAGAAAAGAATCATAGTAACACCTAATCAGGTTAGCAAACGTAACTACAAAAAAAATCAATAGGTAAATAAAAATGATGCATACCGAAAATAACTCGAAGCATGAACCGTATGAGGAAAAACGCGTTGATATCGCTTATTAAATAATTTATAGACTCCGGAGATGAAAGCCATGTCCCCATATCAATACCCATAATTACTGAAACAAAAGAAATACTATCATCAATGCAAATACATTGTTCAGCAGGCAAGGGATGTAACCATATAAGATATAGGGAAAGTGCAGCAACCCCAATGGGCACATGGAAAGATGCACTTGTACAAATGGAATGAAAAAGATCACCATATTTCCATTGAATGCATGCTAGAAAAAGTCCCATGAGAGAGCCAACACTTACGTCCATAAATCCATGCATTCCGCAATAGATCCGACCCAGTGAAATCGAAAAAATGTAGACAAGGCTAAGAAGCAGAAGAGAACTAAATTTGAGAGGGGAAATTGAATCTTTCACACTTATGAGAAAAAATATCGAATAACAGCCTGTGGAAACTGCGTTCGTTGTATGTGTACTTGGAAACCCATATTCGCACTCGGCATCAGAGGACAAAGTCAAACGAATCAGAGGTGGTGATAATGGCCGTGGTAAACAAAGGAAATCTTTCACGATGCCACTGACATAAACCCCTGCTGCAAACAACTGCGTAATGTCCAGCGTAAAGTTTATGCATCCGGACCAGAAGAAGATTGGCAATGCAAGCATAAAGAAGACATGAGTACCAAGGGTAGCGCTGTAGGAGAAGTAATTATCTAGCCATGATCTCCTTGTATGCGTCTAAATGAGCTAGTTAATATGTGTTTCATGCAATATATACGGCATAGGATGAAACCTCCATCAATGAAGCTCTCATCTCCAATTTAAGTGCATACCTGTATTTTATGAAGGTACAAGCTTTCTCTACGAACATATGGTAAGAGAAATTCCCGCAATTGATATCGTAAGCTTGCTTTTCCGAACAATTGACGGTAATATCGCTGACTTTTGTGTCCAAGACACTTTTCGTTCACCATAGCAGTGTCAACTTTCTCCATAGTATCCGATGGATTCATGATGACAGAGCATTTAAGAGAGTTGTCCCGCCTGGTCTGTTTATGAATTGAAATGATTTTTTCTACATACAGACAAATAGCAAACAAACACGCTTACGATTGCGTACTGCAAGCAGTTTCGGTATTGAGTTTACTGACTCTTTAGACTACAGTAATAAACAAAAAGTAAAGGAATCAATTTGCTGGTGATTAAAAGTGATTTCAAGGATTGGTTTTAGCCTTTTAATGGTTTGTTAAAGAAAAAATTACTTTCGCATCTGCTTGGAAGAAGTTTCTTTAACTGCAATCATGTAGAGTATAAAAGAATAGGTAAAAGCATGCAATTGTAAGTATAAGCTATTAGGAGAACCATTTTAAAAGGTTGATATATCCATTGTTGAAGAGATTTTATAGAAAAAAACTGTTGTTTTTTATGAAAGAATTCCAGTAACCTACAAGTTGAAGGGTATTATTAGGAAGCGTCTAGGAAACCATATAAAGAGAACGAATTGGTAACTTGGGAGTGTTTTACTTTTGAAATTGAATAACTGAGTATAGGTTTCTTTTAATATCTTTAGGTAATTTTGGTAATAATTTATGAACAAAGCAGCTTGCTGTTCAGCGAATTTTTGGCATTGCAAAAACCAAACATATGTCTCAGTCAGCCAACGCAGTAGAGCCTAAACAGAAAAATGCAAATCATTTAAGAGCAGGTGCTTTAGGAGGATTTATATCAAGCGCTGCTCTGCAGCCCTTGGATCTTTTGAAAACGCGATTGCAACAAAGTCAACATTTACCTCTGCCGCAAATTATTCAAAATGTCGTTCGCAAAGAGGGAGGCATTACGTCTCTATGGAAAGGAACGTTTCCCTCCATCCTCAGATCAACGACTGGGTCATCATGCTATTTTTATGTTCTCAACTCGTTGCGACGGTATAACCCACAGAGCAATTCGTCCAGCTTAAAAAACTCTCAAAATTTTTGGATTGGGGGGTTCTCGCGAGCAATCGTCGGGTTTGTCTTTATGCCCGTAACTGTCATTAAAGTCCGCTATGAAGTAGGTCTAATATTAATCACTAACTTTCGATTTTTGCTTCTAACGATTCTTCTTTAGAGTAATTACTATTCCTACACTACTATTGGATCCTCCATAAAAAGCATCTGGAAAAAAGAAGGTATCGCGGGGTTTTTCCATGGCTTTGGCGTAACAGCTCTTCGAGATGCACCTCATGCTGGAATTTATGTTTATTTTTACGAGCTTTCTAAAGAAACAATTCACAATCTTCTTGGGCACTTTCAAGATACCCCTTCTGGTGCTGTTCCTCAGAACCCATACAACAATTCCGTCAATGTGCTTTCCGGTATGATTTCGGGAACCATAGCCACTGCTATAACAAATCCTTTCGATATGCTAAAAACCCGTGTCCAGTTGCAACCCGACATCTATAAAAACTTTTTCTATTGTGCCAGACGTGTCTATATGAATGAAGGATTTTACGGTTTCTTAGATGGACTCGCCCTCCGAGTTTTACGAAAATCAGTTTCTTCAACTATTACCTGGTCTGTTTACGAGTGGGCCATGCATCGAAATGATACGTAGACTTTTTGATTCCTTTTTGTTTATGTCTTGACATGAAGATAATTCCTGTAGATTTCTCTATAGACTCATGGATTACACCTTTTGATATGCATGTAATTATCTTTCTGAAAAATAAAATTTGTATTCATTCCACGCACTTACTGTTGGAATATGGCTGTCCAAGCAATTCCCTAACTTCTTTGGGCTTTGAGTGATATGATGAAAGCATACTACCTCCTGTATACATGTTTTCATAGTAACGTATATTTACATCGCATTTTAGTACCCTTTCCCGTAAGTCATTTTGTGATGAATTTCCTATACATTCTTGAAAACTATGACCTTCATCATGATACTATGGTAAACTTCAAAATTGCTAAACAGCATAGAGACTACCAACGGAATAGAGGATTTTGCAGATAATTACAGGGTTCACATACCCTTTTGTTTTCTAGCTTCATACTTAGAGCCACTGTCATACTTATGGGGAATATCCTTATTGGAGGAACGTAAAGTAAAACAGCAGCATGAACTCTGGATTCATTATTGCCCATGCTGGAGCAGGCTTATATTCAGAAAGAAGGGAGCATTCGGCGAAGGATGCATGTGCAAAGTATAGGCATTTTATTTATTTCTTTTCTATGATACTAATTCTTCTATTAGAGCATGCATGCATGCAAAACTCGAGCTTGAGGCGACATCTAATGCAATCGCAGCGGCGGTAGCAGCCGTAAAGGTACTCGAGGACAGCCCGGTCTGTAACGCTGGTACAGGATCGAACTTAACTGTCAACGGTGAGGTGGAATGTGAGGCTGGCTTGATGGAGTCTCAGACAGGAATGGCTGCAAGCGTAGGTGTATGCAAAGACTATAAGTATCCATCCGAGCTTTGCTCAAGACTTTTGAAGAAACGAAAACTTCCAAAAAGTCATGGTCGAATACCTCCCTCAATGATTGTAAGTCATGGAGTTAGCGAATTTTTGAAGGAGGAAGGGTTTCCAACAAATAGCAACGAGGACTTAAAGACCGATGGGTCTCGTAAGCAGTATGAAAAATGGAAGCAATTCCTCGAAGACGATGTCAAAATACCAACTGCTCAAGATACAGTCGGTGCAATATGCATTGATCCCTCTGGCGAATTCTGCGTGTGCTGCAGCAGTGGTGGTATACTATTAAAGTCTACAGGAAGGATTGGATCATCGGCAATACCTGGCCATGGATTCTGGTTAGATAGACACATGAATGCAACGGGAAGCTCTACGTTTGCTACATGTATGACCGGAACAGGTGAACATATTTCAAACACAAATTTCGCACTTAGATGTTCAAACCTAATGTTGCATACAGAAGACGAGGTCCAAGTTCTTGAAAGCCTCATCCGAGAATTTTGGGAGCATCCATCATCCAAATATATTCCAAACTTATCTTTAGGATTCATTTTTGCGAAAATGGAAGCATTTACTGGATCACAAAGTCGGCGTTTGACATATGGCTTTGCAAACTCCTCGCCGGCCATGGTATGTAGCAGCAACGTACTATTTCTTTTTCTTACTAACACTTGGAAGGCAATTGGACATATGAAAACCAATTCAAAAAAGCCTCATGTCCTTATTACTAGGAATCATGATAAACCGTATACCATTAGTGTTGCCTCCGGTAGGCTTTAATTGAATCCAATCACTCCTTCGTCATTAAAGCATTATTATTCTTCAACTTTATATGAATTCCTTTTCACTGAAGAATGACACTTTTAAGACTTTGTTTATTTGTTACCGTTGTGAAAATTCAAGCTCGTTATCCATCTTTTTGGCGCTATACCTCGTAGGACAGGGCTAACGAAATTTAACACTTTTTGCTAAATGTTGAGGGCCATTAAATTTCAACTTTAGCATTTCCCAAGTGAAAAAGAAATTTACTGTACATCCTTAATTCTTGCCTTTTCCCTTTGTTTTGTTGAATAATTCTCCTTATTTTTTTGAGATGACGACGGATATTAAAAAGCAGAAGAAAAATGTTAAAGTAGACGGTGTCGAAGACGAAGGTTTCAAGGAAGAAACTGAAAAAAAGACGACTTCTGCATCAAATTCGTCTTCAGAGGACGAAGATCAAAAGAAGGAAGCTCCTCCTAAAACCTTTAGAGAATTGGTAAGGCTTATGAATTGTTTGCAATTTTTTCTAACAATTATGTAGGGCGTCATTGAAGAATTGTGCGACGCTTGTGAGAAATTAGGCTACAAGGACCCCACTCCTATTCAACGTGAGGCCATTCCAACTGCATTGAATAAACGAGATGTGATCGGACTTGCCCAAACAGGAAGTGGTAAAACCGCTGCGTTTGCTATCCCTGTAATCCAGGAATTATGGGACAATCCTAGCGCTTATTACGCTGTTGTGCTTGCCCCTACTCGAGAGCTGGCTTACCAAATTTCTGAACAGTTTGAAGCATTGGGAGGTGCCATTGGTGTTCGAAGCGTCGTTATTGTAGGTGGAATGGATATGGTTTCTCAAGCAGTTGCTTTGTCCAAAAAGCCACATATCCTTGTTTGCACTCCTGGACGTTTGATGGACCATTTGGAAAATACCAAAGGATTTAGTCTGCGAAACCTAAAGTATCTAATTATGGATGAAGCTGATCGTCTATTAGATATGGATTTTGGACCTATCATTGATAAATTTTTAAAAGTCATTCCCAAAGAAAGACGAACTTTACTTTTCTCTGCAACCATGACCAGTAAGGTTGAGAAGCTTCAACGTGCTTCTCTTCATAATCCTGTTCGAGTTGCCGTTTCTTCCAAGTTCTCCACCGTAGATACCTTGATTCAGCGTTACTTGTTTTTTCCTTTTAAGCATAAAGACACTTATCTCGTTTATTTAGTTAATGAGCTTGCTGGCAATACCATCCTTGTCTTTGCACGCACAGTACATGATACCCAAAGATTGGCAATTTTGTTGCGATCTCTCGGATTCAGCGCAATTCCTCTTCACGGTCAATTGTCTCAAAGTAATCGTCTTGGTGCCTTAAACAAGTTCAAATCTGGCTCTAGATCGATTATGGTTGCTACAGATGTAGCTGCTCGTGGTTTGGATATTCCGCTTGTTGATGTCGTTGTCAACTACGATATTCCAACTGACTCAAAAGCATATGTTCATCGTGTTGGTCGTACTGCTCGTGCCGGACGTGCCGGTAAATCTGTCGCTCTTGTAACTCAATATGATTTGGAACCATTCCTTCGTATTGAGGCTGCTATTGGTAAAAAAATGCAAGAATATGAGCATGAGAAGGATGCAGTATTCTTATTATCGGAGCGAGTGGATGAAGCACAGCGAGAGGCTGCCATTCAAATGAAGGAACTGCAAGATAGGAGGAGGTCCAAAAATAATTTTCGTGCAAAGCGCAAGCATGATGATCTTGATCGTGAAGAACAAGTCTCTTAGATTAAAGGACGCAAGGCTTGAAAAAAAAATTTTTTTTTGTTAAAATGAAAAAAAGGAAAGAATAAAAAGGACAGGTTTTGAATCCTTATTTTTTGGATACTATGGTTATGTTAATAATAGGAATAGATCATATACATAATTTTCAGGTGCGTGGATTGGTAGCATAAGAAAGTAGGATACAAATCATAACCGTTGCTTCGTGTATGATAATTTCCGTATACGCTCAACATACATGCGTATAAAACTTGATTTATTATTGATAATTGATTCTATGAATGAGGATGACTTTGGGAAATATATATAGGACAAAGAAATATAAATTAGGAGGGAAAGAATAAACAAAAGAAAGATTCAATCTCTGCCATACATGGATTTTAATTTAGGAGAACCGGCAATTGTGTCATACACCGAGCTTTTGATTACAAAACTGTAAATGTAGTAAGTGATAGGTACTGTAGCTAGGTGCCAAAGGGAATGAGCATCAATTAAATTCGCAATAGGGCTAAAATCGAAAAGCTCCAAGGAAGCGGAAAGCATCAAGGCGGTCACGGACAAAGCAGGCCATTTTGTCCAATGAAGTCCACTATTTCTATGTTTCCATGAATAATAGAACCAAGCGAAATTTGAAAGCAAGCCTATTGAAAGGTTCGCCTTCATGTTGTAATCGTAATCAAATGTATAAAAGGAGAGATAACTGATGTGTGACAGAAAAGCAAGGGAAAAAAGAGTTGCTAGTAAGAAAGTAATGGGTTTACCTCCCTGCTTAAGATCCAATTTAAACATTAGAACGAGTGAATTATATAAGCCAAATAAAACAAAAGCACCGGCTGAAAAATAGTCCAATTTTTCTGTGATGGGGGTGTCGCGAATGTGAAAAACACTGCTCCATATCCATGCGTTCATGCCAATCAAGGCCCATTTCAAACACAACGATTTACTATGATGAGAGGCAGGGATGCAACGACGCATACGTTGATAACCATCGTAATGGACGATTAGGTTGAAAATAGAGAATAAGACGCTAAAGAATTCCTGAATGCCACAAACTCGAATGAAGTACCATTTACCAAAATATTGCTGAGAGGGAACTCCATTCATGGCAAAGTAGTGTTCAGTATCAATTTGGCATTCGTAGCGGCAATTGCTACCACAATCCCAAAAGAGTAATCTCATATACCAAGGTAGCATGCCATTTTGAGATGGATTTTGATTACAGTCAATGTTGATACAATTATTCAAGCATGTCCTGTAGTATGGGTGTGAATCACCAGTGCTCGCTGATGCGCATTTTAGCGTAGATGCGATCAAAAATAATGCGAAAAAAGAAAGAACCAAATTGAATTTTACATTAAGCATCCTGAAAATAGAAGAGCTAAACCCATGAAGTTGTTTCCGAGATACTTTGTTATGCCACTGTTTTGGGTAGGAAAGGAACAATGTAACCTGAAAAAAAAAAAGTGTAAACAAATGCAAAATCATGGACTTCTTTGGGAACGAAAGGTGAAAAACATAAGCGTTGGTGCCTAAAAAGTGTATATGTGGGTTACAAAAATAGCCACCAACTATCAACACGCTTCTGAGACTCTGCATACGTATATATGTTCCATAGGTTCGTAAACATGGATTTATATGCATGGTATATGGCTTCAGTGATGGATTTAAGGGAATGGAAAAAGTTTGTGTTTTAGTAACATTTCAAAGCTTGATGAATAGGTTCGAAAAATTCAAACCAGATCATGATTTGAATAGAAACAGTTTGGAAACCAAGAGAAATGGTGTAGATCAATCATTTAGAGCATCTTTTTAAAACAAATAAATAACTTGATAATGATTCGCTTAAATATTGATTCGAAGGTTCTCATTCATTATGGAAGCCTCTCTAGACCATCATCAAGTAGTAGAGATTTCTTGTACAGATCGCTTAAAATAAGTTGATGCGATCCTTCTTTTCGTGTTTAGTCAAAGTTGAACTTGAAAAGATCCATGACTTGTACTACCCTTGGCTTGGATCCCTCGTCTCTGATGGAAACCAAGTATACTCAACTCGGGTGAGCTATAAGTAGCACCATCACTGTTGTATTGAGGAGAAAATATTATACATCAAAAGCCCAAAAAAAAAGCTTTTCACAAAGCCGCAGCAAGTTTTGATGTACAAGTCGCAACAAGGAGACCAAAATATGAACAAAGCGCTTACGAATATGGATCCTTGGAATAATGCGCATACCGAGGAGGTGAGCATACCGGAGGAGTACGGATACCAGAAGCGTAAGTGTCAAGGGTTTGGTATTCTTCCACTGAAGGAACTTCTGAGGCGGGTATTGAATTGAAATGCAAAAAGTAAACAAGAGTAAGATGTATAGCGAAAATGAGAGAACAGTAAATAGACCAGAGGACAAAAGAAGATGCGGAAGCACCGTTGGTCGAAATGGAATACAAGAATCCTAAAAAAAGAAAAGTGAGACCAATTCCAGCGTAACAAACTTTCGTTGCCTTTTTACCGCGTTTAAGAAGAAGCATTCGGCCATTTTCATAAGGACTTATCCGTGTACTTGATGCCATTTTGATATTGCACTTTATAGGCGAAACGAGTACTTATGCATTAGCAGAGTATGACCTGCCTTCGTTTTAATTCGTACCAAACCAGTCCTTCTCATCCTTTATGAATTGAATAACCAAGGAAATTTTTATTTTTCATAGAGAATCGTTTTTCTAGTTTTTAAAAGACGGTTTATGCTTCACAATGGATTCTGATGTGGAAATGGAAGAGTTGCAGAATCTAGTCGCAAATGAAGAAAGAACTCTGGAGCTTCAAGAGAAAGAAAAGAGCATGTACCTAGAACTTTTTGAAAAATTCAAAATACTGGAAAACATAAACGGGTTCTTGCTCATTGCTCAATTAATTTATCGACTGGTAGTCTTTTTTACAATTCTAAGTTCTCCAGACAGTGCAACTTTACGCTTATGTATCTATTTAGAATTTCTTGTTGGATTGCTTACTATGGTCTACTTTTTCGGAAATATTGTTTGGCTGAAGACGGATATGTATAAAAGTTTTGTCTCTGACTAAGGGTTTAGAATGCTAATGCAGTTAGCTTGGCAAAAAAGGGTAAAGTACAAAGATGAAAGCATGACATGAAGAGAACAAGGATGGCCTTATGATGAGAAAACAGTCATGCAACGGTGAATGAATTCTGGACGAAAAAGATTCCCTTTATGCTTCGCACAATTTGATACACACTTGTGAGTTTTGGTACATAAAAACAAGGATGAACCTTTTGAGAGCTGACGACGGATCTCCTATGAGATTCCCAAATTTCCCTGGTAAGAGATCATAGAGTTTAAAGAAAAATGGGGAAAACCAGCAATGACTGCTGCTAGAATCAACAAATGAATGTTTAATACTGAAGCCTTTTCCAGATCCGTCTTGTAAGCCAATCAAAACCAATTGGAAAGAAATATTAATAAATAAATACCGTTTTTTATGCGGCCATGAATTTACGTATTCTAATAGACCAAATCCTTAAAAAAAAAAAAGCAAACCCCGGCTTTTCCATCAGGACGACTTCTGTTCCAAATACAAAGATCCAAAGCCAGCACTTCATTCATCGTTTAATCTCAAATTTGGAAAATATATAATAGAAACCTTTGGGTTCAATAAAAAGACACTCCATTCCGGTAAGAGACTTTCTCGAAGGACCAGAACAGATGTTCAAAATAAAGTATAAAGCCATTTCGTGAGATAGAACCATCTTATGTAGGATGTGAAGGGTTGTTTTGAACTGCAGAGGAAAATATGGTGTCTTGAAATCGCTCGGGACCGCTAACACGCACTTGTTTTTGCACAAGGTTCGTCAACCAATCTTTAGGCTTTGTCTGTGTTTCTGTGGCTGGCTGGAACCCTGCTACACGTCTATATTCGTCCATTTGAGGTCCATGGAACCATTCAATAAACGCCTTCACATCCTCTTCTGTACCATCGAGCAAGCCCACTTCTTCAAGAGCAAGGCGAAAGTCCTGCAGGTCGCAATTTGGTTTTCTACTCACTTCTGCTTCTGCCATTGTCGTTTCGGAAAGCAGTTGGATATAACGAATCATTATATCTGTAAACGAATCCAACAGGGACACTTTCGTACGATCAAGGCCAGCTGCACGCAGTGTTTGCGAGCAAAACACTCGCATAAGACAAAAGTAAATGTCGTTTTTGGGTGATCCTTCCATGAGATCCTTTGTAACCGTAGAAACGCGTAAATAAAGGGGTTTCGCGTTTTTCTCCAAATCGTGCTTGTGGGTGACCAGAGCTTCAGTACATTTCAGGATTGCGATGCATCTTAGGGTATCGTATGTACGATACGATACTAGAGCGAAAGTAAGGTAATCCACTAAAATGGGTTAACATTACGTTGGGATTTGTTGATAAACATAAACAGAGTTGAAGAAATTTTGATATTTGGATTTTTTGTCGCATAGCTGTAGAACGACCAGTGTTGGCTTTGCAAACCTTGAGATTCATAAAAGATGATTGAAATTGTCTCTAGGAAAGTCCAAGAAGGTGTCTTTTTGCTGCTTGCTGCTTGACATTACGTTTTGCTAAAAGAATTTTTCGCAACGAAGATTTCCTTATCAAAAGAAAGCTTTCAAGCTTTATTAGCGTTTTAGCATTAGAACCAGAGAAATATGTACAGTTTCTCTGTAGCTGTATTCGTCTTGAGCTTTGAAGAATTGAATCCTAAATAGGTTTCTTTAGGATCTATTGTCGATTTTCGTACAAAGTTTTCTGCATTTATCTTTTGTAACTTTTCTATTCAACAGTAGATCATATATACCAATGCTCTCAATCCTGAAAAAGGAAATCCAACTGAATGTTTACCGTTTACTGATACCTTGCATTCCATTATATCATAAGACAGGAAACCTCAGCCAAAAGAGGCTCTTTCCCAGTTTCTCTTTTTTGTCAAATTCAATTGATTCTTGTTTAGAAATATTTGTGTTTATAGCTCTTTTTAACTCTACAAAAAGAAGCGGTCTCGTTTGCTTTTTCAAATATTCGTAATCGCACTTACTTGTAGGGACGCTCGTTTGAAGGCAGCAGATTTGCAAATTAGGTGAAAAAAAAAGGTACAGATTGTTTTAAGCTTCTTGGAATTTATTTATTATTTAATTTTAAAGAGAGGATCAAAATCAATCAACCATGGCTTATCGAGATCGAACTGGATTGTATATAACGTTTCGACAGTCGTATGCTCATCATGGTCAAAAGCTTGAGTTTTCGAAGTGGGATCAAAAGGAAGAACGACAAAACCTTATTCACAAGGATGTGGACGATAATGTTGTAATAGAAATGGACATGCTAGCTCCCAAATGGGTTGCTGTCGAAAGCGACATCAATTTCCTGCTGCAGAATACTCAAAGAAATATTCAGTCACTAGACAAGCAATATGCTAAGCATGTTCTTCCGAGTTTTTCGGATAAAACGGAACAAGAGAATGAGATTCAGCGCCTAACCATAGACATAACGAGTGATTTCCAAAAATGTCACCGGATTTTACAAACAACGAAACGTCAAACGAAAACCATTCAGGGTTCAGAAGCTTTGGTTGCTCAAAATCTTTTGGCAAATCTGGCTTCTCGTATCCAAACGGAAAGTGCACAGTTCCGGAAGAAACAATCTACCTATCTAAAAAGTAAGTGATAACTTCAAAAACGTCAGTACTAAACATTGCTAGAACTACGAGGCTTGAACTCTGATTTCTCCTCTTCAGATGCGAAACTAGAGGATACCGTGTCTGACGTTGCAATTTCGCAGTCTACAATTCAACAAGCTGCTCTTATGGAAGAGCAAGGTGAAGACGAGCGGGCTGTTCAGCATGAACGGGCAATCGCCAAAATCGCCGAAGGTATCCTTGAGTTAGCTCAGATGTTCCAGGATTTACAAGGATTGGTAATTGAGCAAGGTGCTCTTGTAGATCGCATCGACTTTAACGTTGAGCAAACACAGGTTCATGCAAAATCCGCTGAAAAAGAACTAACGAAAGCTGAAGGTCATCAAAGAAATACGGGACGGCTGCGGTTCATGTGTATTCTAGTCCTTATTATTATTGCTTTATTAATCATATTAATTGGCAAACTTGCACGATAATGTCTAAATGATGTCTTTTTATTATCATTATTATTATTCCGGATTTCATGTTCTTTCCTTCTTTTTAATTCCTTGTCTTGATTTTTTATATAATAGCAATATATAATTCTGTTTAAATATAATTCCTTGATCGTTGCTTTCATTTTTAGATGCAAAAAACTTGTGTATTCAACGATAAGAACTACTACCCTAACGTTCATAATTAAAAAATCCAAAACCCCTTGTTAACCCAGATTAATAAAATAAAGAAACTTCAAAAGCTCGTCGTCTAAGAACTTGAAGATGGAGCCGAACGTGCACGCGGCAGGCGCTTCTTCTCCTTCTGAGAGCGCTTTCGCAGTTTCTTTTCTAGATAACGATCCAACTTCTTAGTTCCCTCCATAGATTTATACTTATCCAATTGAATCAACTTCTTCTGATCACTCTTCTTCATATAGAAAGGCTTCTTTCCTTGTTTAACTTGGTCTCTTTCGTGGGCGCGTTGCTCACGTAAAACTCGTTCTGCTCTCTCCTCTTCAAAATTTCTTTCCATTTTAGACAGAAGAGACTTTAATGTCGCTTTAAGAGCTTCTGCGCGTTCAGAGTCTTTGCATTTCTTTAGCTCTTCGCGCAGTTGCTCAATTTCCTTTTTCCGGTATTCAAAGACAAATGAATAGTTCTTTTTTACTTTCTCTTTATTTAAATTTCCGGATAAAGAATCAAATCGAGGGTCCCTTGTAAATTTCTTGGGAACATCAACAACCTCTCGAAATCGAGAAACCGGTCTCTTGCTTGATACTTCCATTGGCGCATGCTTTTTTCTTTCGGTACGGTGATGTCCTTCATGTTCATCGGTCTTCCCTTCTTTCTTTCTATTCAGCGCCAATTCTTTCCTTTGAGCTTTCTTCTGTTCCAACTTTAATTTCTCTTGAGCGTTCAAGAGCGTATCAAACGGAATTTCTGATATCTCTATATACTACGTTAGAATTCTTCCTCATTCATTTTTTATCCTTACGGTTTTTAGCGGATTCCTCTTCCACATCTGAGGTTGCTTCTGGTTCACTCTCTTCCATTCCATTAAACTCTTCTTCTGAAACCAATTCCTCTGAACTACTTATTGGCTCATCCTCATCAACATTAACATGAGCTAAACTTCCTGTTTTTAACGCGTTTTTGCCCATGGAGTGAATATTGACGTTTCGCGAAAGTGTACAGTTAAGGTGAAATTTCCAAAGGTAGTAAAAGGAAAAGTCAATATGCTGTCTTGAAAAGTCAGGCAACAAAATAATTGAAAATTAGTTAAACAAAAAAGTTTAGGAAAACTTTAAGTATCTGAATGATTGTAGATTCATACAGTACCGAAGCTACTTAGACAACAATTCTGCAGACCTGATGAGGTTTTAAGAAAAAAAACTTTCATTTTATACAATTTAAGATACCAATATATAAAATTTCATGAATTTGAAAAAAAAAAAAATAACCTATTCATATCATAAACAATGGAATCCCTCGAAAATAATCCTTTATAAACCACGGTTTTTACTCTAAGAAAACATAACTACTAACAACAAATAAGCGTTAAAAAAATTCATCTGTCTCTTCGTTGTCATTACCAGTATAAGCATCAGCAGGGGGATAGTATTGTGGCAATGGTCTCGTCTGTACGAACTCTTCTGGTTCATTCGTAACATATGTACTGGCACGCTGTAGCGAAGGGGGAACCATGGCTTGGTTTCCAATCGTGTGAGAACGGTTTCTTGTGCGAGGCGTAACGAAAGGTGGCTTCTGCTTATTCATATAATATTGGCTATAGGAAGCACCGGTAATAAAAGGATGTGCTTTCGCCTGGTCAGGGCTCCAACGCTTCAAAGGATTTAGCTCCAAAAACTGCTTTACAAAGTCAATGAAACACAATCGCTCTTCATGTTCTTCGGGTGTGTGCTTAGGAGTGGTTTTGCGACGGGGATAATTCATTATAATAGCATCCAGTGTTTTCTCACCAAAATACTGTTTTCCTGGTTGTTCCACCTTGTTGTTTTCGATAGAGAACTGTTCAATTGATTTGAGCTCGTATACCTTTCGTCCGTTGACGAACGAAATATTAAAGTATTTTTTTGCGTTCTTCCCCATTTCAATCATCCAAGCTGGCGGGGTTCCTAGCATATCCACTATGCGACAAATTTGGTTATACTCAGAATTTCCAGGAAACAGAGGAAGGCCCAAAAACAGTTCAGCGAGAATACAGCCGATTGACCACATATCAATGCCACAATTATAGTGGAGACCTAAAACAACTTCTGGACTTCTGTAAAAGCGAGACTGAATATACGTATATACGGTCTGTCGTTCATGACAGGCGCTGCCAAAGTCAATTACTTTGACATTTGGAGAAGATAAATCTTGTAGGAGGATATTTTCTGGTTTCATATCACAATGAATAATGCGTGCTTGTTTTAGTAAAGAAGCGCATGAAAGCAACTGAATAGCAAACGAACGTACAAGACTAAGGTGAAGGCCGCGAAACTGATTTTGCTTAATCAATTCATAAAGATTGATGCTCAAAAGCTCAAAAACCAGGCATAAATGATTTTTATGCATGAACTGATCGTATAAGCGAATCAAATGACGCTTATCATCCGGATCATAACGGTTGTTAAGAAACTCTAAAATTGAAACTTCCATGACGCATTGATTATAGAATGCTGGTTTATTTTTAATTACTTTGATAGCTACAATCCTTTGTGTTTTTAAATCTTGGCATTTCGCGACTTGACCAAAGGTACCATGACCTAGAGTATCGAGAATTAAGTATTTTCGGCCTTCATCTGTTCCAAGTAAATCATTGACATACAATATATAGTCATGGTTAGTATTATCGTAACCATGATTATGCACGGCTTCGCTTGGCTTTGTGAGAGGTCTTCGAGGATTTTGTTCCGATGAAAACTGAAATCTGGGATTACAAATAGCATATGTATTCGCAAGCTTTACAGTAAGAGCTTCTAGTGGCTACATAAATTTGGATTAGTTAATGGAAATGATAAATTGGTACTTACACTTATAAAACTTCCATTGGGAGAAGCTCTTCGATAACTGTAATTTTTCGCCATGGGAGGTTTAGGAGGAGTAAACGTGGCATTCGCTCCTGAGGAAGATACATGACGAGCATGACTGGTTTGAGGGGGCCGCGAATATGCCCTGCTTCCTGAATTGCTGTTGGTTAAAGGAAGAATGGGAGAGTTGGAGTCCATGGTGCCGAATGCAAGTTACAAGTAAACAAATGAGTTGTTCGCTTAGTCGAAACACTTACCGGTAGTATTTGAAGGGAAAAAATGGGGAATAATAAACACGCACAGGATTCGACAGGCGCAAGCAGGGGAAATGTGTAGCGTCCCTGGAATCTACTGTCGCTGTCCAAATATAAAAGCTTTTCCTTTTTTTTCTAAAAGCAATAGCTAGACGCAAGAGCGAAGTATGGAATTGTTTACGATCTTAAGGTACCAGCAAATGAATGGAAAACAGGAACAGAGCTTCCTTAAAATACTATTGAATGAAAATCCGAGCTGTGGACACTGCTGTCTTGTGGAAGTAAGTTCCAGAGACGTGTGATATGATCCAAAAGAATTTCACAGTTAATTGTCAATCCGAAAACAAATACAATTTTGCGAGACACAAACTTGGTTCCTCAAAATGAACTTGCAAATGAGACCTTTGATTAAGAAATGGGTCTTTTTTTTCCAAATGAATCGGCTCTTGACAAATATGTTATTCGGAGGACTGCAATGGTGCTATCAAAGATGGATTTTTATGATAAAATGAGCAATTCGATCCAATTCCTTCTCAACACTGCTACTCTAGCAAGTCGCTCCTAATATGTAGTTGGTAAAAGATAAATGCATACGAGTAAGCTGATTATGACGACACCCTGGGTACCGCTGAGCTGCGGCAGATTCTACCTCATTATTTGTGAAATATAATGAACCTCGTTAAAAGCATCTTTTGGGATGAACAGATGTAATATTATTCGAGCTTTGGGAGTATAATCTTAAGATGAGTAAATAAAAAGGTAAAGAGAAGTATTTTATATGAAAAAGTGCACGGGAATATTAGTTGATAGAAAAAAAGAAACAAAACAGGAACAATAGGCTGACATTATAAGATTTACTGCAGTTACAAAATTTGTCACACTTTCTTGAAGAGTTAATTTGGACATGGTTTCTTTTCCGTTTCGTTGGGATTTGACTACTGGAAGGATGATGGAATGGGCGGTTTAATATGGTATACTATTCCGTAACAAGTCCTTACTTAAATTAACAAGATGCGTTAAGCTGACAAGTACAACGACATGACTGTTATAGAGAGAATGCCTGGATACCCGTTTGGCTACATTATAAAGGCAATCATGTGTCTACGCTTCCATATTAAAAGCAAAGTACGGTACATATGCACTTTGACATCCTTCCTTTCCAATGGATGAAAGGAGGTCATTACTTTACATGTCCGCCGACAAGTGAAGCACAAACTTTTTAAGTAAATAGGACAAAATTTAATGTTTATATAAATCAAAGATCATTTATCTTTTCAAATTCAAAGAAATACGCCAACAGCACCTTTCCGAAAGACAAACGTCTTTTCACGGGCAATATTGAGGTCCTGTTAAAATAACGGAATTCTTCCAAGATATTTAAAGCTGAGGAACAAGAAAGTTACCGACGCGGGACTTGATAATGGCGACGGAAGCAATAAAAACGCCAAGGCTGATGAAAATGGAAGAGTTTTCCTTGTTAACAACTAAAAGCGTTAGTGAATTTTTCACCAACATAAATAACAAATAAATAAAACCTACCCTTCTTTACCAAGTTCTTTTTGTCAGCGATACGGTCCATGATTATGAATAGTGGTAGAGGGTTGGTCAACGGAGAGGTTTCGTTTAGTGTTAACTACCCAGAGATTCTTTAGTAAATAAAAATTGGGAAAAATGAATAAATAAATAGAAAGAGAGAAAGCGAGAGTGTGATGGTCAAAGGATGATATTAAAAATAAACGCGAAATAAAATAAATAAAATAAAAAATTGGAATTTGGAATTTGGAATTTACAAACTGGTTTAAATGTTTTCGTCTTATTCGAGAGTTTCTAATATAATTTCTTAGCATACTTATTAATGAGTAGAACGCAAACTGATTGCTTAGGTTTTACAATTGAATCAAGAGCTTTTAAAAAAATAAAACAAACCAATGACACTATTTACGTCAAGAGACAGGAGTCACCGTGGATGAGAGGAAAAGAGGGAATTGGAAATTATTGTTCAAATGGCTAGATAAAAAAGAAAAGGAATTGAATCTTAAAAGGAATCTATTCTTGATTTAGGGGGAAAGCTGTAAGCCGCTATTTTTTCTTACTCCAATATGAAAGGAGCAAATGACATCTAAAGTAAAAGAAAGACAAAATTCTCAAAAATGCTTTAATACAATCACCTAAAGGAACAAATGAAATTAATTAACTTACAGTCAGAAAGAAACCATGTATCTTTTTGTAATTCAAATTAAAAAACTGAAGAAATACTAAAGTTTCTTTCTATTGAGGTTTGTTTACTGAATAAGAACATATCTGTTTACATCGGTATCACAAGATAACCCACTACGGCACTGTATGGTAAACCAGGCAGAACATATTTTTTCATTGAGCAGGTCCTCACCCTTCCTTTGACTGCTGTGTCAAAAAAAACTTGCCAACCACCAACATGTCGAGATTCTTCAAGGGAGGCTCAAATGACAGTGATGCAGAATCCGTGGACTCCTCCGAAGGCAACCGCGTAGTTGCTTCAAAGACGAAGACTGAAGAGTCTTCTTCAGCGGAGGAAGAATCGAGTGAAGAGGAAAGCTCATCAAGCTCCGCATCAGAGTCTTCTGAAAGCGAATCAGAATCAGAATCAGAAAGTGAATCAGAGTCCGAGTCTGAATCTGAAAAAAGCAAAGGTTCCGAGGTTCCCGCAAAGAAGCGCGATGTTTCGAAAAAGCCAGTCTCTTCTTCTGAAGAGTCTGAATCCGAGTCAGAGTCCGAGTCCGACTCTGAGACTTCTGATGAAGACAAATCAGAACAATCCGAAACCGATAGTGAGGAAGACAGCGAAAGTTCTGAATCCGAGTCAGGTTCTGAAGAGTCAGAGTCTGAAAGCGAGTCAGCTTCCGAGTCTGAATCTGAAGGCGAAGCGGAATCCGAGTCTGAATCTGAGGAATCAGAGCGCGCTGGTCCCAGTTCTTTCTTGAAAAAGCCCGAGGAAGCCAAGCCCGCTGGTTCTCGTTTTCTTCGTGGTGAAAGTAGCGAAGAAAGCAGTGATGAAGAGGAGGGTCGCCGTGTCGTCAAGAGTGCTAAAGATAAGCGCTTGGATGAATTTTACTCTGTTATCGATAACATGAAGAATGCTATGTCTGGAAACAAATGGATGGTAGTTTCTAATGAATTTGATCAGTTAAATAAGATCGCTCAAAAATCCTCCGAAGCAGGCCGCCGTCCTCCTGCTTATATTGAATTTTTGTCAAACCTTGACCAAAAAGTTGAGGGCGCCGATAAAGCTTTCATCAAGAGTCTCGATGCTGCCAATGGTCGTGCTCTAAACGCTCTTAAGCAACGTGTTCGTAAAATCAGCCGCCAATTTACTTCAGAAATCCAACGTTTCCGCGAGAATCCTGAAGCTTTTATGAAGCCCGCTGCTGAAGTCGCGGAAGTACCCAAACCTGCCGCGAAGGCTGGTCAAGATGAGGTTATCGTTGGCGGCGTTGCTACTCGCGGTATCGTTGCTCCTACCACGGATGAGCCTAAGACTGAAGAAATTTCTCCTTCCGACATCTTCAAGCACCTTCGTGCTATTTTTGAGGCTCGTGGTAAGAAGAGCACCGATCGCACCGAACAAATTCGATTCCTTGAAAAATTATCATCCATCGCTGTTACAGATTATCAACGTCTTCGTGTTAAGGTCGCTCTTTTAGCTGCCCGATTCGACATTAATACTGGATCAAGCCAGTATATGCCCTTTGAGCAATGGAACGGTGCTTTGAAGGAACTCCACAGCATTTTGGACATTTTGGATGCTAATCGAAAGGTTGTTATTGTTGAACAAGTAGAAGATGAATTTGAAGATGAGGAAGAAGCTGTTGCTGCTAGTGCTAACAATAACGGTGTCGTTCAAATCCAGGGCAGTGTCGTCTCTTTCTTAGAACGCTTGGATGATGAGTTCACTCGCTCTCTTCAAATGATTGATCCTCATGCACCAGAATATATTGAGCGTCTTAAGGATGAAACTGCTTTATATACATTGCTTGTACGAAGCCAGGCTTACTTAGAACGTATTGGCTTCGTTGAGAGCACTTCTCGTCTAATTATGCGTCGTCTTGAGCGCGTCTACTATAAGCCTGGACAAGTTATTCGTGCTAACGAGGAATCAGCCTTGCGCGCCCTCTCTCCTGATTTCGATCTTGCTGTTACCCCTCGTGCAACTACTGATACTCCTGATAAATTAATCAACGCTCTTTGTGTCTACCTTTATAATCACGGTATTAGTTTACTTCGGACTCGCGCCATGCTCTGTCATATTTACCATGAAGCTCTTCAAAATCGTTTCTATAAGGCTCGTGACATGTTACTTATGTCGCACTTACAAGATAGCGTACACGCTGCTGATATTGCTACACAAATTTTGCATAACCGTACAATGGTCCAAATTGGCTTGTGTGCATTCCGTAATGGTATGATTCAAGAAGCCCAATATGCTCTCCAAGATATTTCTACCACTGGTCGTATTAAGGAGCTTCTTGGTCAAGGTATTCAAGCTCCCAGGTTTGGCCAGTTTAATCCCGACCAAGAACGCTTGGACAAACAACTTGTCCTTCCTTTCCATATGCATATCAATTTGGAGCTTCTTGAATGTGTTTATCTCACATGCTCTATGTTTATGGAAATCCCTGTAATGGCCGCTGCTTCGGCTGCTTCTGATGCTCGTAAGCGTGTTATTAGTCGCCCCTTTAGACGCATGTTAGAATACACGGATAGACAACTCTTTACTGGACCACCTGAAAATACCCGTGAATTTATTATGCAAGCTTCTAAGGCATTGGCAGAAGGTGATTGGCGTAAGAGTGAAGAATTAATTCATGCTATTAAAATTTGGAGCTTGATGCCAGACACTGACAAGATCAAATCTATTCTCAGTGACAAGATCCGTGAAGAGGGATTACGTACCTACTTGTTATCATATGCCGCATTCTTTGACTCAGTGTCCCTTGATTCTTTAGCGGAGACATTCGACCTTCCTTTGCAACGTGTAACTGTTATTGTTTCTCGTTTGCTCTCCAAGCGGGAGATCCACGCTGCTCTTGACCAAGTGCACCGTGCTGTAATTTTTGAGCGGGTTGAGATTAACAAGTTGGAGAACATGGCAATTTCGCTTAGTGAAAAGACTGCACAATTACATGAAGCAAATGAAAAGCTCTATGAGCAAAAAACTCAACACACAAATCCTCAAGATAACAGACGTCGCGAAAAAACTGGATCGGTGAAACGACGCAATGATCGTTCCGACAACCGGGGTCGTCAAGACATGAATTAAGTTGAAGCGCATTTGGTGGAATGTTTTCAGGCAATATAATCTCAATAAAATGATCTAAGTATTTGTCGTTTCTTACGGATGTTTTCTAGTCGATTTCTTTTAGATACTTTATAGATGAATAGGCATCTGTAATGTCTTAATGGTACATAAAGAACTTGTACAGCTTAACCTGCTGGGATTGTAGTTTTTGTGAGTATTCAATATATATGTCTTGTAGTCTATACCCATGTACTTGCTTCGCTTTCTCTAAACAATGAACAGCAGGGACAATTAAGAGAAACATAGCTTTTACCGATATTTATAATTTTTGAAATTCATTTTAAAAATACTAATACATTTTTATTTACTTACAAAACTCTTTTCTTCATTTCTTAATTAACGTTATTAAATTACATTGCGGTATTTATTTTTAGGATACTTAAAGGGTCGGTAGATTAATTCTCCAGAGATATGACACTACAGGATACGGTCTGCGGATTCTTCCTTTTTCCTACTACGAAACCTTCAGTTTGTGAATTGATTCAGGATGTCTTGGCAAGGTATTGTTCAAAATAGGAAGAAAGTTTACTAACTTGAGGATAGCTTATGTTGATACTTCCTTACTTGGTACCGGCAAAATTGATCAAGCAGCCATCGTTTCTAGAGCTGGTGATAGCGTTTGGGCTGCTTCTTCTGGATTTAATCTTTCTGGTCCCGAAATTCAGAGCCTTGCAGCTGGATTCCTAGACCCTCCCAGTATGTTTGGCACTGGTATTCACTTGTCTGGACAAAAATATATTACCATTCGTGCTGAGGGTAGATCCATCTACGGAAAGCTCCAAAAATCCGGTATCATCTGTGTTGCTACCAAGCTTTGCATCTTAGTAGCTCATTATCCTGAGACTACTTTACCCGGTGAGGCAGCCAAGATTACAGGTAAGTAGTTTTCTTGATGCTTCCAAGAGGAGTATACAGACTGAGATCGTGAATACGGTACTAACATTCTATTTGTTTAGAGGCTCTTGCCGATTATCTTGTCGGTGTTGGCTATTAATCGTCGCTTTTAAAATGGCCTCCCGTTTGAGTCGATATTACTTTCTTTTCCCAAGTCGTATGAATAACGAAATGAATAGTGAGTGAAAGGATGCTATTTTGTTTAAAATGACCTTCGACTAGACTTTGCTTTGCGTTTTTCTAGTACTTGTAGGTTCAATAAATATAGAGGAATCGTAAGGGTTTCTTTTCTTTTTTGCAAACACAGTTAGAAGCCAAGGTAAACGTAAATCTTGGCATTCGTTTTTATTCAAGTTGTCATTTTTTCTAAAAGATTGTAATCGTAGAAGATTTTATCAATGCATATGATATTGTGAAAAGGTGAAATCAAGAAATGTTCATCCCACAACCACTGTAGATACATAACCAACATCCATGAGATATGCGTAGACAATGGAAGAACTCTTCTGACGAAAAAAAAGTCCTTTTCAATTAAATAATAATAGTAATCATCACCGTAAAGAGTGTTCAAATGTCACATAAATCATTCATTTTTCATGGATAAAAAAAAGCTGCTCCCGGCGAGGATCGAACTCGCGATTTTCACGTAACACACCTCCACAGAGGAGTATCATATAAGCATGAGGCCTTAACCAGCTTGGCCACGGGAGCAGTCGTTGACTAGTTTATTAACTAAAAATATATATACCCGTAGTGTTTTTGCACAGTATATGAGCTCGCAAACAAATGAAGAATGGAGATTCTGTTCAAAAGTTAATGCCGCTCTTTGATAATAGATTGTTGTAAACAGAATGAGAATATAGTATAGAGCTATTCAAGTTTATTTTGGATTGTGGGCTTTTATTCTCAACTACGGAACAGAATGACCATATTTGTGCATGTTTTGTGGCATAAAGGGTCCTAAATTATTCAAAGAAATTCTTATTATTTATTACCTAAAGAACTTTATACAATGCATGCATTTGATAACTCTATAAAAGAGTATTTAGGTAGTCTCTTGCTCTTTACAGTTGGAAAATGAGGATGATAAAGGGTGGTACAGCTCGGCCCTTCTCTAAGGTCTACTACTGTTCCAATGTTCTGTATATTTTTATGATAAGTATATTAAAAAAAATCCAAAAAAAGGTTCATTGTGCAGATTAGAGACCAACATTAAATTGGCACATGTGCAAAACAACGAGCGTCTGCTCCTAAAGCTATAGCTATGGAAGGGGGAGTAATTTCAATGAGCTTTTTTAAACAGAAAGCTAATACTCTCACCATTGTGAGTACGACGGATGGCTTCAGCCAAAACACCACTAATGTCAATCACAGCAAGCTTAGTGCTTTGCGCTATTAACTCTGGCTTTATGGGATAAGTATTTGTCACAACAATTTGCTCAATACAATTACAGTTTTCCAACTCTTCGAGGCAATTATTTTGGAAAATGCCGTGGGAGCCCATGACAATGACACGTTTCGCACCGCAGCGCTTAACCAAATGTTCGGCAGCAATGACAAAAGCGGTAGGATTCTCAATCATATCGTCCATTAATAAGGTGGTTTTACCCCTCACATCACCAACTAAGGTGATCATGCGCTCAGTGAAGATAGAGGCAGAGATTATGTTTTCTTCTTCTTCATCATCACTAGGACATCCGCCTTGAGAATAAGTATTCTCAAGCGTGCAGTCCTCCGAAAAATTGCTGACAGGAGTACTAACAACGTCCTCGTCGTCCACGATATGTCCCAATAAATATTTGGAGGTGTGGATACGGGGACGTTCCGAGTGCCTGTTAGGAACGCGTTCTTCCTCGACTATAGAATCATTGATAGTAGCGGGAAAGTGAGAGCGCCTACTCCTGTCTGTGTTACATAAAGCGAATTCCAAACCTAGAGTGTCAGCCATGCTAGTTACCCGCTTGGCACCACCTGGGCTTTTCGAAACCACAACTGCTTCTTGCCAATCCTCAACATTTCTGCGAATCCATTCGGCAATATTAGGTTCAGCGTACAAGTTGTCTACTGGACGGGTGAAGAACCCCTGCATTTGAGATGCATGCAAGTCCAAAGTTATTATATGATCAACACCAGCTACGGTTAACAAATTCGCAACCATTCGTGCAGTGATTGCGTCACGATACTTTCTCTTTTTTGATTGCTTAGAATAAGGGAAATAAGGCATTACAGCTGTGATCCTCCTAGCGGAGCCACCTTTGCAAGCGCTAATCATAACGAGTAATTCCATCAAACTGTCGTTCACAGTAGAGCTACCACTTTGAAGAACAAAAACATCTTTGTCACGCACAGAGTCGTGGATCTCTACACTTGTTTCCCCATTCGAAAATCGCTTCAATGACACCCTGCAAGGCTCTTTCCCTAAACGTTGTGAAATCAAGCGCAAAAGCTCCGGATGTGAAGTTCCTCCGATAACTGTTGCACTTTTCATCCTTTCAACCTCGTTCTCAATGTGTTTCGTCACTTTTCCGACAATAATATCACCTTCTTGCAACTCGGCAATCTTATTCCACAATTTCTCTCGACTCAACTAAAGCAAGCTTTTCTTCAGATTCTACCGGCCTCTTATTAGGAAGGAAGAACTTTTACGCAACTTGTTTCCGTATGATCATAAGCTGAAGTTGGTTTTTTCTTAGTTTGTAATTGCCTTTCTCTTCATCGGTTGCCCATACCTTTAAATCATTAAATAGATAGGAAACTGTAACGGAATACGGGATTCACAAAAAGGATGTCTAACGAAGTACGCTATGTGAAGTGGTATAGGAAGTGTTTGGCGTACATCCCTACCAGAGCCTATACTGCTTACTTACTTAGCTGCTACAGAGTGTACGGCAGACGACTGACTTGTCGACAAGATGAACTCAATTTTAACAAAATATACGGAAGAAGCTTCTAATGAAGGACAGGAATGTTTAGAGGATGAAAGATTTCAGAACCGTTTTAACGTCGTTCCAGTTCCTGAAGCTTCTTTGTACTTGAGAAGCTTGACGGACGAAACTCAAAATCGAAACTGTTTAATCAAAATGAATCACGGTACGACAACTCTGGCATTTCGTTATCAACACGGTATTGTGGTGTGCGTTGATTCCCGAGCTTCGGCTGGTCCCCTGGTAGCATCACAGACAGTGAAGAAAGTGATTGAAATCAACCCATATCTATTAGGTACATTGGCTGGTGGTGCTGCCGATTGTCAGTTTTGGCAAACCGTATTGGGTATGGAGTGTCGCTTGCATCAACTTCGTAACAAGGAATTGATTTCCGTCTCTGCGGCCAGCAAAATTTTAGCAAACATCATGTATTCCTACAAGGGTTATGGACTCAGCATGGGTACCATGCTTGCGGGTACCGGAAAGGGCGGCACTGCTTTATATTACATTGATAGTGATGGTTCTCGCCTTAAAGGAGACGTGTTTTCTGTCGGTTCTGGTTCCACTTTTGCTTATGGTGTTCTTGACTCTGGCTATAATTGGAATCTGTCGAAAGAAGATGCTTTGAACCTTGGTCGCCGATCCATCGTTGCAGCCACTCATCGAGATGCCTATTCTGGTGGTTCTTTGAACCTTTACCACATTGATGAAAACGGATGGCAATTCCATGGTAACTTTGACGTCGATAAGCTCATTTGGGAAGCAAAAGATACAGAAGGTTCTTTTGCTCATATACCTCGATAAATGAATGCTTTTTTTTTCTATAAAAAAGCCATAGACAGGTATAGTCATGAACGGTTCAAATATTTTCAAAGCTTTTGTTAGTTTTCTACCCCAACTGCTGTGTAACATACGTACTGAGTGAAACTTTGTATATGGAAACAGTCAAGCTTCAGACAGATATCTTTGAACCTTGAAAACCCTTGTGTGTTCTTGATGAACCGAAGCGAACCCATTGTCGTTTCCTTGTGATGTCCTATTTCAAGTCTATCATTTCTTTTGCTACGATTTTAGATTTTTCCTTTACTTTTTTTTTCAATGAGATAATGGTTTTTCCCGTTACCCTATAAATACTTATACTTTGTGTCAGAGTGCATTTCGACCGTGATGACCTAAATTGGATCAGTAGCTTTCTACATTTGATGAGCTTTGTAAAAATTAATAAATGATATTTTCTTTCATAAGCTTTTTAAAGAAATAGTTCAGCTGAAAAAGAAGAAAAAATTGATCATGATATATAGATAATGAGATACTTTGAATTTCGTTAAATGAATACATCCAAAAGGATGTATGCCTATATCCTCAAGAAACCTAGCTTTTGTTATTTCGGTGCACTTTGTAGAAAATCAACTGCTGCTATTCTTTTGGATTGTATTCAGTAAAACATGAGTGCCTATTCAAATGGTAGTAGAGACCAACTAATTCATGATGATCTCAACGTTCAACAAATAGAAGCTGACGAAGACCTCTTAGAAGAGTTTCCTGATGATACAGAGGTAATACAATTTAATAGTTTTGATTTATTACTTTCGAAATGGTGATTAACAAATTAACTGCGTAGGTGATCGACTTGGTACAATCGCGAATTACCAGTATCAAAGCTTTAGGACTCGAAAGATTTCACCGACTTGATAGCTTGTGTCTCCGACAAAACCAAATACGAAAAATCGAAAATTTACCGAAAACCCTCACAGAATTAGATTTATACGACAACCTGGTTCGTGAAATCGAGAATTTAGACGGGCTGGTTCACCTAAAAAACCTCGATCTATCATTTAACAATATAAAAGTGATTGAAAATGTAAATCATTTAAAAGAGCTAGAAAACCTGTATTTTGTCCAGAACCGTATCCGCAAAATTGAAAACCTGGAGGGATTAAATAAGCTTGAGAATTTAGAGCTAGGTGGAAATAAGATCCGAATTATTGAAAATTTGGATACTCTGACGAATATCGAAAAGCTTTGGCTTGGTAAAAACAAGATCACCAAGTTGGAAAATTTGGAAAACCTTCAACGACTTTCCCTTTTGTCCATTCAAGCCAATAGAATTACGAGGTTTGAAAATCTAAATTGCCTGTCTCATTGTCTCCGTGAATTGTACATCTCACACAATGGTCTTACCTCATTTGAAGGCATTGAAGTGCTGGAAAACTTGGAAGTTCTTGACGTTTCCAATAACTATATCAAGCACCTTTCCCACTTGAAGGGGTTGAAAAATTTACAAGAGTTTTGGGCTAGTAACAATGAATTTGCTTCTTTCCAAGAAATTGAGGATGAACTCGGTGGTTTGAGGAAACTAGAAACCGTTTATTTTGAGGGCAATCCTCTTCAGAGATCCAATCCTGCGCTATATCGAAACAAAGTTCGACTTTGTTTACCTAATCTTCTTCAGATAGATGCTACACCTACGCGTTAATGTCGTTCTTCATGTTGGTTTTCTTTTTTCTAAATCGTCGTTTTCATTTTCTGTTATTCAGTTGCAAACTCATTGTCTTTACATTTCAGAGTTTGTTTTCCTTTTGTCTATCGTCTATGTTCCTTATATTTTGATCATATAAAACGCTGTCTATAATAAAGCTACTGTCTATTTGCCTATAAACTCATTGATCTCTTACTTCAATAAAAACATATAAGATAGCAACCTTTATTTAATAATAACTTTCTGTAACGAAGTTTCGAAATGGAATAGAAGTTTTGGCCACTAGATTTATAAAAAAAAAATTGGACTAGTGCTTTCATGTAAAGATGTTCTTCTTAAAGATTCTTACAAGACAGTATGAACACTTCCAATAAACTTCATTCAAGTCAAAAGAGATACAAAGACTAGAGATTCATCTGAAACTTTTTGTTTTTAAGGATTTGTTATAAATATTATACTTAAGTTTTTTTTACTACGATATAACGTTACCCGCATTGTTACTTACTATCTTTTAATTCCCACGCGGGCGCGTGTTGAACTTGGATTCCTCCAGTACCAACAACCAAATTCGGTTGCCCCTTTTCCTTCCTAGAACCAAACTTTTTTAATTAGAATGAGACCTGAAGTTGAGCAAGAATTAGCTCATACCTTATTGCTTGAGCTTCTGGCTTACCAGTTTGCATCTCCTGTACGATGGATTGAAACCCAAGATGTTATCCTCTCCCCTCCCGTTTCAGCAGAGCGTTTGGTCGAAATTGGCCCTAGCCCTACTCTTTCAGGTATGGCTAGACGTACTTTGAAGCTGAAGTATGAGAATATGGATGCTGCTTTGAGTATCAATCGTGAAGTCTTGTGTTATGCAAAGGACGGTCGTGAAATTTACTACAACTTCGAAGATGAGATGCCTGATGAGCCTGCTCCTGCCAAGCCTGCCGAAGTTGGAGCCGTCCCAGCTGCTCCCTCTACTCCGGCTGCTGCTGCCTCTGCTCCGGCTCCGGCTCCGGCTCCGGCTCCAGCTCCTACTGCTGCTGCTTCAGGCCCAGCTGCCGAGCTACCTGATGAACCCCCTAAAGCTGTAGAAATTCTTCATTCTCTCGTTGCTCAAAAACTCAAAAAGAACATTGAAGAGATTTCCTTGCAAAAGTCTATTAAGGATTTAGTTGGTGGTAAATCTACCCTTCAAAACGAAATCTTAGGTGATTTACAAAAGGAGTTTGGTGCCACTCCTGAGAAACCTGAAGAAATTCCTTTGGATGAGCTTGCTGGTATCTTACAAATGACTTTTAGCGGTACCCTTGGAAAGCAATCAAATTCCTTGGTTTCTCGTATGATCTCTTCAAAAATGCCTGGTGGTTTCAACAACTCCGCTGTTCGTGGTTACTTGAGCTCTCGCTTCGGTCTTGGCTCTGGTCGTATCGAGTCTGTTCTTTTGCTAGGTTTGACCATGGAACCTGCTTCTCGTCTACCATCTGAAACAGAAGCTAAAGCTTGGCTTGACTCCGTGTCTCAAAAATATGCTTCTCGCGCTGGTGTTACTCTTTCTTCTCCCAGCGCCCAAAGTTCTTCCTCAGGTGGATCAGCCGCTGTTGTCGACGAAGAAACTTTCAAGAAGCTTACCAAGGGCAATACTATGCTTGTTACCCAACAATTAGAATTATTTGCTCGCTATCTCAACAAAGATTTGCGTGCTGGTGACAAAGCCAGTGTTGCTGAAAAGGCTGTTTCGGACGCTTTACGTGCTCAATTGGATCTTTGGAACATTGAACATGGTGAGTTTTATGCATCTGGTATTGCTCCCATCTTTTCCCCTTTGAAGGCTCGTGTTTATGATTCGGACTGGAACTGGGCTCGCCAAGATGCTCTTAAAATGTTTTTCGATATCATTTTTGGTCGTCTTAAACATGTTGATACCGAAATTGTCGCTCGTTGTATTTCTATTATGAATCGTTCTAATCCTCTTTTACTTGAATTCATGCAATATCATATCGATCATTGCCCTTCTGAAAAAGGCGAAACTTATCAACTTGCCAAGACTTTGGGACAACAACTCATCGATAATTGCAAAGGTGTACTTGATGCTCCACCTGTGTTCAAGAACGTTAATCATCCTACGGCTCCTTCAACTACTATTGATGAGCGTGGTAACTTGAACTATGAAGAAATACCTAGAACCGGTGTCCGTAAGCTCACCCACTATGTTACTGAGATGGCCAAGGGTGGGAAATTACCAGCTGAGTCTAAGAACAAGGCTAAGGTTCAAAACGACTTGGCTCACATTTACCGCATCATGAAGGCCCAAAACAAGATGTCTCGTTCTTCCAAGTTGCAGGTTAAGCAACTTTATGGACAGGTTCTTCATGCACTTAACCTTCCTTTACCTTCGACTGATGAATCTGCTCCCGTTAAAGAAACCATTCCTTTCTTGCATCTTAAGAGAAAATCTAATGATGCCTTCGAGTTTAGTAAGAGCTTAACAAGCGCTTACTTGGATGTCTTGGAGAATGGTGCCAGAAATGGTATCACTTACCAAGGAAAATATGCTCTTGTCACCGGAGCCGGTGCTGGTTCTATTGGTGCTCAACTCGTTGAAGGCCTTATTGCAGGTGGTGCTAAGGTTGTTGTTACTACTTCTCGTTTCTCTCGTAAGGTCACTGAATTTTATCAATCCATGTTCACTCGCCATGGTAGTCGCGGTTCTGCTTTAATTGTTGTTCCCTTCAATCAAGCATCAAAACAGGATGTGGAAGCACTTGTCGATTATATTTACGATGAAAAGAATGGTCTTGGATGGAACTTGGATTTCATTGTTCCTTTTGCTGCTGTCCCCGAAAATGGACGCGAAATTGATAACGTTGACTCTCGTTCTGAATTTGCTCATCGCATCATGCTTACCAATATCCTTAGATTACTAGGTGCTGTTAAACAACAAAAGGAAGCTCGTGGTATGGACACTCGTCCTGCCCAAGCTATTCTTCCTCTTTCTCCTAATCATGGTACATTTGGTAATGACGGTCTTTATTCAGAATCTAAGCTTGGTTTGGAAACTCTATTCAACCGTTGGCACTCTGAGTCTTGGGCTAACTATTTGACCATTTGCGGTGCAGTCATTGGCTGGACTCGTGGTACTGGCTTGATGGCTCCCAACAACATTGTCTCTCAAGGCATTGAGAAGTATGGCGTTCGTACATTCTCTCAAACTGAAATGGCTTTCAACATTTTAGGTTTAATGTCTCAAAAGATTGTCGATCTTTGTCAAACCGAGCCTGTTTATGCCAACCTTAACGGTGGTCTTGAGCTCCTCCCTGATCTCAAGGACCTTAGTACTCGTCTCCGTGCTGAACTTCTGGAAACTGCTGAAGTTCGCCGTGCTGTCGCTGCTGAGGCTTCTTTCGATCATAAAATCACTAATGGTCCTGGTTCTGACAGAATATATAGAAAAACCACTGTTCAGCCCAGAGCTAACCTCAAGTTTGAATTTCCCAAGCTCAAGCCTTACGAGGCTCTTTCTCATCTCTCTCATCTTCGTAATATGGTTGACCTAGAAAACGTTGCCGTTGTTACTGGCTTTTCTGAGGTTGGTCCATGGGGTAATTCTCGTACTAGATGGGATATGGAGTGCTATGGTGAATTCTCTTTAGAAGGTTGTATTGAGATCGCATGGATTATGGGTCTTATCAAGAACTTCAATGGGGTTGGCAAGAACGGTAAACCTTATTCCGGCTGGATTGATACCAAGACTGGCGAACCTGTCGATGATAAAGATGTTAAGAGCAAATACGAAAAGTACATCTTAGAGCATTGTGGTATCCGTATTATTGAGTCTGAACTCTTTAACGGATACAATCCTGATAAGAAGGAATTGCTTCAGGAAGTTGTTATTGATCATGACCTTGAACCATTTGAGGCGTCTAAGGAAGCTGCTCATGAGTTTAAGCTTCGTCATGGTGATAACGTTGAAATATTTGAATTACCCGATTCGGCTGAATGGTCCGTTCGTTTCAAGCGTGGTACAACCATGCTGGTTCCTAAAGCTCTTCGCTTTGACAGATTCGTTGCAGGTCAAATTCCATTGGGTTGGGATCCTAAACGCTATGGTATCCCTGACGATATCATCTCTCAAGTTGACCCTACCACTTTATACGTTTTAGTTTCTACTGTTGAGGCTCTTATTGCTTCTGGTATTACCGATCCTTATGAATGTTACAAGTATATTCATGTTTCCGAACTTGGTAATACGATTGGATCTGGTATTGGTGGTATGTCTGCGTTACGCGGAATGTACAAAGATCGCTGGACGGATAAGCCTGTTCAAAAGGACATTTTGCAAGAGTCTTTCATTAACACTGCTAACGCTTGGATTAACATGCTTCTTCTTTCTGCTTCTGGCCCTATCAAGACGCCAGTCGGTGCCTGTGCCACTGCCGTCGAATCCGTTGATGCAGCTGTTGATTTGATTAGTTCTGGTAAGGCTCGTATCTGTATTAGTGGTGGTTTCGATGATTTCTCCGAAGAAGGATCCTATGAATTTGCTAATATGGGTGCAACTGTCAACTCTGCCGAAGAAACTAAGCGTGGACGTACTCCTCAAGAAATGTCTAGACCTGCTACGACTACCCGTAATGGTTTCATAGAATCTCAGGGTGCTGGTATCCAGGTTATCATGCAAGGCAAGCTCGCTATCGAAATGGGTGTTCCTATTCACGGTATTGTTGGGCTTGTTAACACTGCAATGGATAAGCAAGGTCGCTCAATTCCCGCTCCTGGTAAGGGTATCTTGACTGGTGCTCGTGAGATTTCTTCTAAGGTTTCTTTGCCTCTCCTTGACATCAAATTCCGTGCTCGTCAACTTCAACGTCGTCGTCAACAGATTGGTGAATGGGCTGAGCGTGAGTATCTTTACTTAGATGAAGAACTTGAAGCCATGAAGGTTCAAGATCCCGAATTGGAAATTAACGCCTATCGTACTGAGCGCATAAACGTTGTCAAGGAAGAAGTTGCTCGTCAAGAGAAGGAAGCCTTGAATACATTCGGTAATGAATTTTACAAGCGTGACCCTTCTATTGCTCCTCTTCGTGGTGCTTTGGCCGTTTGGGGTCTTACGACTGATGATTTGGGAGTTGCTTCATTCCACGGTACCTCTACTGTTGCCAATGAAAAGAATGAATGTGATGTTATAAACAGTCAATTAACCCACCTTGGACGCTCGAAGGGTAACGCAGTTTATGGTGTTTTCCAAAAATACCTTACTGGCCATAGCAAGGGTGGTGCTGGTGCTTGGATGCTTAACGGTGTTTTGCAGATTCTTAACTCTGGTTATGTTCCTGGTAACCGTAATGCTGATAATGTTGACCAGTACTTGTCTAAATTTGACCGTATCATGTTCCCAAGTGAAGGTATCCAAACGGATGGTATTAAGGCTGCTTCCGTTTGCGCTTTCGGTTTCGGACAAGTCGGTGGTCAGGTCATTGCTATTCACCCTGATTATCTTCTTGCTACTTTGGACAAATCAGCTTATGAGACTTACAGAGCTAAGACTTTGGACCGCTATAAGGCTTCCTATCGCTACACTCACGATGCTTTGGTTTATAATAACCTTGTTCGTGCGAAGACTGCTCCTCCTTACACCGCTGATCAAGAGCATGATGTTTATCTTAACCCTCTTGCCCGCGTTGTTAAAGGTAAGGATGGCTCCTATACTTTCCCTACTTCGCTTCCGGTTGAAGCTGAAATTTCGAAGTCCAATGAAACTACTAAGGCTATTGAAACTTTAGCTAGCAACATGACGAAATCAAATCAGAATGTTGGTGTTGACGTGGAGCTCATTTCTTCGATAAATGTGGATAACGAAACCTTCCTTGAAAGAAACTTCACTGATGATGAGCGCTCTTACTGTGAGGCTGCTGCTAACCCTCAATCCAGCTTCGCTGGTCGTTGGTCGGCTAAAGAGGCAGTTTTCAAGTCTCTCGGCGTTGTCAGCAAGGGTGCAGGTTCTCCATTGAAGGAAATTGAAATTACTGTCTCCTCATCTGGAGCTCCTGAAGTTGTTTTGCATGGAGAAGCCGCTTCTGCTGCTTCTGCTGCTGGTATCAAGAGTGTTTCTGTCAGCATTTCTCATGACGATGTTCAGAGCGTAAGTGTGGCCATTGCTCAAAAGTAATCAACATATGAATATATACCTTGCGTATCATTTGTTTATATACCCTGTCTATTTTGACTCTGGAAACTTTCTTTTTGTCATTATAAATCTAATTTAGAAGCAAATACCGTTATTTACTCAATTTAATATAATACCCGTATACATATTATTTTAGCATACTGTACTAGCAAACAATGGTGTATATTAATTTTAATATAATGAATTAACCAATAAATAAATCTCTCAAACTATATCATGTTCTTCATAAATTTCTGATAACCAGGCAGCAGTCGTCAGTTCATCAAATTGAATTGGATTGCTGTACGTTTCCAAATTGTTATTTTGAAATAAAATATCTGTTAAGTGCCCAACAGATGACCAACCATAAGCATTAGGAAATCGTCTTCTAACGAACAAACTATTATGAGCATCACCATCCAAATGTACAGATACTTTTCTCCATGATAATTGATGCCAATTTGAAGATATAATTTTCTCATTAAGCAGGAAATCCGTAGTTGTTTTCGATGGTTTACGCTCAGTTGACAGAAACGAGTCGATGTTATAGCTTTCACCACTTGTAGGTTCACACGTCTCATCAGAAACAATAGAATTCAAAGATTTGAATTTCAAAAAATACATATAAGAAGGAACAGCTGGAATAAGCAAATTCGTGAAAGTGTTAATCAAACGGTTAGTGAATCCAGATAAAGTGCTCTTGGATTCTGATTTTTTAACAGGATACAAGTAAGCCTGATTTGGGGCATTAACAGCTTCGGTGGTTGTATTTTCAACCTTAGAATTTCTTGGATCTTGCGCATTTGGCAACTTATTATTGGCATCATCGGGAAGGGCATGCTGAGATGAAGGAGTACTAAATAGCCCAGTTAAAGCTTTGAAAGCATTTGTAAATGATGTGCTCCTTTTTCTTGATCGACTTCCTGTATTGGGTATAGAATCAGAATGAATATTTATTTCAGAGGGTTTGTTGGACATGGTGCTTGTAGATTGGTCCGCAGGATGGGTATCCGAAAGATCTTGCGATGCAGCAGGAGAGTTCCCTTTATCATCGTCCATAACTGAATCTAATTGGCCTAAAGAATGAGGTTTCATAGAACTAGTACCGTATGGAACAATATAATCATTTGTAGTGTTAGCAAACAGTGTTCGATGTTCAAAAAGCGAGACTGCTTGATGAAAAGGGGAAGCACGATCAGACATCACAACTAGGAATGGTCTTGGCTCTATGGGATGTGCACTGGACGTTAATGCTAGGTCCTGGCCAGTGCGACCAATGATCCCATAAGATAAAGCCTTTCCAACATAGGATGGATGTTCAGCTGCGACTCCAAGCCAAGGAGTTGCTAATGTAACGAAATGGACAGGATGAATAGCTTGGAAAAAGCAACCATGTGTTTTTGCATGTACATATCCCGCAGCATACGTCTGAACAAGACCACCTAAGGAATGAGCAACTAAAGATATGTGAGAATACCTAGGAAAAGAGCTCGTTTCCCAACCAACTATTTCAAGGAGCCATTCAGCAAGTCGTTTCCCAAGCCACCGGACCCCTTTTTCTGTTTGACAGTAATTTCCCCTATATCCTCGGACGACTACAAGTTCGCCATTTTTGTCAGCAGCATTTAGAATCTGTTCCTTCAAATACTCCATATCAGCACCAACATTTGAGTGCATACCATGAGTCAAGATTACCAGATGCGACTTCTCTGCATGAAATGACGAGGGGGGTATTTTCCATAACGCAGAAGGAGGGGTATGTTCGATATGAAGGGATGGGAATGCATGCAAGGTATCCACATCAGCTGCCGACATGGCACGAATGGATTGCTGAGTGGTAGCAATAGCTAGTTCAAAACTAATTGGACGATCTTTGAAGATAGCTTGACTGACAATTTCAATATATATTGGCTTTTCATTTGAATAGCATACATAAGGGATGCAGACCCAAAAACTAGAGGACGGCTGTACCTGAGGTTCAAAATTTAAAAGGGAATTCTCTTCAGAGGAAAATTGATCATTCCAAACGCTTACGCATAAAGTAAACGGTCCTTGAAGATATGCAGCTTGGCGAAATCGAGGTTCCTTATTTCTGACACGAACCCAGAGAACCGAAGATGGCGATCGACTTAGGGGAACTGTATGGTCAGTCATAGAAGACCGACGAACAGAAGAAGAAGATTCATTTTCATATATAGGAGTGCTTTGAGCCTCTGAGACATTTGCCGCTGCGTTTGTTGGTGTTAGATCGCTATGCTGCGATGGACGATGCTTCTCCGCAGATTCAGTAGAGTCTTTATTAGCAGCGCTTGGTAAAGCTGAATACCTGTTCTCGGCTAGGGGAAAAGACTTTAAGGAAGACTGAACCGAACCTGAAATCGACAATTCTTTTTCTTTGTCGAGTTCATTTTTAGATTTCCCTGAGTCTGGTGGACTATTGCGAAGACCTAGGAGAGATGTAGAAGTAGCTGGAAGGGTTGAAATCCTTGAGTTTTTTACTTCATTGGAGGGTTCAGCATTGGCAGACGGAATATCGTTTTGTATGCAGAAACGAAAACGGTGGATTTCGGCTAAAGAGACTAGACATAATTAGCATGAATAAGCAACTAAAAAAAAAAGTCAAAAAAAAGTCCACATTCGCTCTCCTCCGTCTTTTCACTTTTACTGGAACATGTTTTCCCATTTGAAAAGATAACGAAAACAAACGATGTCATACGCATCCCAGTAAACTTTAGAAAAAGTAAATAACGAAAGACGGAATTCATTTTAAAAAAGAGTTGAATAATAACTTTAAAATGCTTTTGCGAAACTTACCATCATCTCGTTGTACATAAATGTTCATGTTCACCAAGTACCAAGAAGGGCCTCAAAGAAATTCAAGTAGAGCCAGAATTTATCAAGAGCGAAAACCAAGTAATCTACAGACAACGAAGGAAAGAATCGAGTGAAAACCGTAAAGGACAGCTTTCTCGAAGGAATATCTTTTTTATTTGGCCGTTAAGCACGAAGGAGGCTTTTTCCAGTCGTAAAAGCTTGCAGTTTGAGAAATTTTTGTCGAAGAAATTGACTCTAATTGGTTTAGAGTATAAAAAAAAATTGTTTGTTGTGTTCCTTTTGGAGAATAAGACAGCAAAAGGCTATTATCGACCGATTTTTTTAGCAGCCCGATGGTAAGTGACAATGGCAGATGTTGTTGGGAAATAATCCACAGCTGATTGCAAACAAAGCAATTACTAATATTTAGTCTTACAATGGAATTGGTTTGCAAACCCCTCGTGGGTCCGGTACAAATGGCTATGTGATGCGAAATTTATCGCACGTAAAGCGGACAAATGGCGCTGGCAACAAAAAGATGCAGGAATACGATGAAAAATCGCTAATGAAACGAACAATCAACCCAGAAATTAGCAAACATGAGCGTCGGCGGCGAATTGAATCGAAAGTGTTGTTGTTTCGAGAGGAACTGCTAGCACATACCGAGTCGCAACAAACGCGTTATCCCGATGAAGGAAGTGAAGAGAGAGAAACAGAAAAAGGAGAAGGAGAAGGAGAAGGAGACAGAAATGCGATGTTTGATGGTGCGAAGCAGACGGAAGAGAGTGGTAAATATTTGTCACATGATGAAGCTCAAAAACGAGACGAAGAGATCGAATTATTAGTCCAAGAATACCGTGAAAAATTGTGGAAAGAAGCCGAAGAAGAAGATAGGTACCATCGAGAAAACAATTTTGAATCATTATTACAGAATGATCAGCCTTCGGGTGCTCGCAGTCGACCATATGATAGAAACATGGATCGGGAAAGAAATGACTCTTACAGACAAGAAAGAAGTGGTCAAAAATATGAAGGAAGGCTAGAAACCAGAAGAGATGTAAGCCCTACATCACCTCCTAGAAGGTCTCATTATCGAGGACATCGAGATTCGTACTATCGAGGGAGAGATAGGTATCCGGACGATGTGGAAAAGGAGTCCGAACCTGAGGGACGCTTTAATCGATGGGAACGTCCAAGGAGAAAAGAGTACGACAGCTATTCGTCTTATCGACCTCGTAATCGTCGCCATGGTCGTTCACGTTCTATTTCAAGATCTCCTTCGCCAAGGAATCGATCGGACACACGGTTTCGAACGAGCGAAGTAAGAGAAGAAAGAAACTTCCGTCCTACAAATCAATCAATCAATGACAGAGAAAGATCACCACCTGAGCGAGGAGAGCTTGTAGGATCCAACTCTCCTGTTGAATGAAATACGAAAAACAAGCTTCCGCACTTTTTTACTTAATGAAATCCCATTTCCAAAGCAAAGTTTTTTTCCAAAACGTTCTTAATAAACAAAACAAACATTTATATCTTACGTAAAATGTTCCTTTCAAACCAATGGTATCTAGACGTTCTCAACTTTACTAACTGGAACCGTAAACTGAAACCGAAATAATCTTCTCTATTCCATTTATTTTCTATTTGGTATATTTAACCTATTTCACTTTGTAAATCGTTGTGATTTCCTAGTTCAATAGCGGAAAATTTCATTTTTATTCTCCTTTCTATACTCTGTGTTGCCATATAAATATACTAATTCAAATAAACTGGTGATCTTCGGATCACTTTGGTCAAATTGAAACGATACAGAGAAGATTGTAAGTGAAAACAAAACGACCAAGGTTCGAATCATACTAACACTGCTGTATAGAGCATGGCCCCTGCACAAGGATGACACTGCGACATTGAGAGAAAACCCATTTTTTTTTTTAATTATTGATACGAATCATCATTTTTTTGTATTTCTTTTTGGTTAAATTTACTTTTTACGCTTTCTTCGTACAAACGATTGTTTCATTCATTTTTGGTAATTTTTGGCTACTTTAAGATCTGTGTCGTTCTTAATTTTTTAGAATAAGCATAAAAAAGGGTACCCAATTGTGTATTATCAGGCCTTCTTGTCGGTTTTCGAAAGTTATTCTACAAGTTTATTTAGCCGTTCTTTAAAAACATTGGTACCAGTCCAGTTCAGTTCGTGTTTGAAACGATTGCTTTCGTTTATTTGATTACGCGTTTTTCGGGATATCCTTCAAAGTACCTGATTAGGAATGTTTTTTATGGATTTCCTTAGCTGAACTCTAGTTTGTCTATTCTCTAAAAAGTCGTTTATTATCAAAAAAAACATTTTGACTCTTTTATCCATCAATCTTGTTTGTATTGGCTAATTTGGCTGCCATTTCTGGTCATTAATCTTTCTCTTTTCTTTTTTTCCTTCATCCTACATCCCCTCCCTCTTTGCATGCATTTACATTCCTTTTTTCACGTCCATCCAAAATTTTTTGGTCTTTATAAGCCATATCAATTCGTTCGCTGCTTAAACCTTCAATCTTCTTATCAGCCTGTACGTTTCATATAGTATATTCAAGCTACCCTTGCTAATCTCGTCTGTTCCTTTAGGCCCACGTCGAAGCTGTTTGGCATGAGCTGCAACAAGGTTTGTCTTCCGTTGAGCATCCGCCTTCAAAGGCAAACATAAACAGCGATACTCACCCTTTCCCAATCCTTCTTCCACCGCCTAATATCACCGGCAAGTTGCACATTGGGCACGCGCTAACCATTACAATTCAAGATGCTCTAGCAAGGTATTATTCTATGAATGGCTGTCAAGTTTCCTTTCGGCCAGGCACGGATCATGCCGGTATTGCAACACAGTCAGCTGTTGAAAAGTTTTTAAATAAAAAAGGAATCACAAAAGCCAACCTTACTGAATCCGAATTCATGCTTCAGGTTCGAGATTGGGAACATCAGTTTCAACATCGAATCCGAAAACAGCTTGAGGCATTTGGTGCTTTATTTGATTGGGAAAATGGATTTTATACTTTAGACCAAGAGAGATCTCACGCGGTCTCTAAAGCATTCGTAGATTTATTTGACTCTGGTTATATATATCGAGCTAATCGCTTTGTAAATTGGTGCCCTAAATTGACAAGTGCTATTTCAGAGATGGAAGTTGAATCACAGCTTATTTCCGATCCTGTCACCAAACGGATCAATGGAGTTTCAGTTGATTTTGGATATATGTACCAAATTGCTTACCCGTTACTTGACTCTTCCAACGAATCCATTGTTGTTTCTACAACTCGACCTGAAACAGTTTTTGGAGATCGTGCTATTGCTGTAAATCCACATGATTCAAAGTATCAGCGTTTCATCGGAAAGTTTGCACGACATCCACTTCGTCCAGACCTTGTTCTTCCTATTGTGGCAGATGACACTGTTGATCCGACTTTCTATACTGGAGCTTTGAAGATTACACCCAGTCATAGTTCTGTCGATTTTGACATAGCTAAAAGACATGAAATACCTTTGGCTCCTATCTTGGACCTGAAAGGCCGTTTAGTAAATTGCTCTAATGAATTGAATGGAATGGACCGCTTATGTGCACGCCCAAAAATAGTACAAATGTTAAAAAACGTTGGAGCTCTAGTAAATCAGCTCTTTCATTCTTGCGTTTTATCTGTTTGCTCTCGAACTGGAGATGTGATTGAGCCTATCATGGTTCCTCAGTGGTATTTATCCGTGGATCATCTTCGAAAAGAACTCTTGCATATGACTGAAGAGCAGAATCTGAAGTTTTTCCCCCCTTCAACTAAAAGCGATTGGTATCGATGGTTAGAAAACATGCAAGACTGGTGTCTTTCCCGCCAAATAGCATGGGGTCATCGGATTCCTGTTTGGAAATATGAAACCACTAATGGGGAACAATGGGTAGCAGCTGAAACCCAAGAAAAAGCTATAAAAAAGTCTAATGGAGCTCTTGTAACACAAGACTCTGATGTTTTAGATACTTGGTTTTCTTCTTCTTTACTGCCTTTGTCTGCATTTGGATGGCCTCGTTTGAAGAACGTGCCCATTTTGCCATTCATAGAAAGCGGGAAAGACATCATCTTCTTTTGGATTGCAAGAATGGCCTTGATGTGCTCGTATTTTACCAAAGCTCTACCTTTCCGAGAAGTTATTTTACATCCTCTCATTCGGGACTCGGAAGGGCGTAAGATGTCGAAATCTTTGGGAAATGTTATTGATCCTATGGATATAATACACGGCGTCTCTTTCGATAAGCTCGAGGCGAAGCTTTTAGAAGGAAGCTTTTCGAAATCTGAAATGCTCAAATCCTTGGCTCATTTGAAAAAGTCGTTTCCGAAAGGCATCCGTGCTCAAGGATTAGATGCTTTACGCTTTGGCCTTTGCCTTTCCTTGCACCATAATCAAAGAATTCTATTAGATATGGAAAGTTTCTCAAACTCTTACAGATTTCTGTCGAAGCTCTGGAACTTAGTGCGTTACTTTGGCCAGTACGAGTCTGTTTCGGTCAATAATGGTAACCAGGCCACTTTAAACGAGAGCTTCAAAATAATTAAAGATGCATTTGATCATCGACTGCAGCTCACCGTTGAATGCTGTCGTGAAAACTTTGATAATCGTTCTCTATTTAAGGTTGCAGAATCATTAGAAAAGTTTTTGCTTAACGATTTGTCAGTTGAGTTTGTTGATTTAACGCGTCCTCTTCTAAAAAATCCAGATACCCGAGATAATGTTTTGCAATTTTTCCATCATTTGATGAATAAATTTTTGCGTCTGACCCATCCTGTTATACCATGCTTAACCGAGGTATGTGAATAAAATCATTTGCTTAACATTTACTAACCAAGTATATAGGTCTTATGGAAACATCTGGACTACAAGCCAAAGGGGCCTTTACACAAAGGTATCTATCCTAGTGCGGAAGAACGAAAGGTGGTCTCCGAAAAGGCTGCACAGGCTAATGAAGTTGTAAAAGATATTATGAAAATTATATATTATTTAAGAAGCTTGAAAGTGAATAGGAAGCCATCAAACGATCAAGAATTACCAGTTTACATTCTTTCAAGCACAGGAAGCTTGGGCAAGTTTTGTGAAACGATAAAATACTTGACAGGATATCAAGTGAACGTAAGTATCGCTGTTATAAGTGAGATTACTAACCTATAGATGCTTTTGGAAAACGATCTTCAAAATTCTACTAGTACTTTTGTCCAATTTATGGTTTCTAGAGATACTGTGCTAATGGTACCAAGTAACTTCATGCATCGCAATTTACCAAAGTTAGAAAAAAACATAGACGAGTTAAGGAAAAAGGTTGAAAAGCTTGATTTTATTACTGCGTCAGCTGGCTACGTGAAAGCCCCAGCATCAATTAAGACAAGAAATAAACAGCATCGAGAAGAGCTACTCGCGATGATTAATAGCTTAAGGGACAAGATCAATCGTCAATGAAATGTAATGTTGTCTAAGCTGCTGACATGTATAGAATATAGTTTCATTGATTAAATTTATCTAAACGAATTGTATCACCTAAAGCGAACTCCAAAAATAAAACACTATTAGTATTTATAAAGATAATAATTAAATTAAATTTGGATGTTTATTGCTTCCTTTGTTCTAATCAATTGGTTGGCATTGGCTGGCAGTATGTTTTATCCGCTTTCTTTTATTTTTTTTCACCTTCCGATATCAATCCTCTCCTTTAATCCTTCATTTCACCTTTAAAATTCAATAAAAAGGTAGAAGAAGGATGCAGTTTGGTTTTATTGAAAATTCCATTGTGTTAGACGAAGACGAAAGGATTTTATATGTTCATAAGTCATGTCTGGTGCTTCCCACCATTGTAAATAGTTGCTGCTCTTTAAAAGGTATGAAAGAGATTTAAGCCATGGAAATTTAGCTTTTTGTTTTATGCACGGCCCTTAATGGATATGTTTGACTGACATGAAGCAATTTAGAACTCAAACCGGATTTGCTGCTGCCGTTAAAATATCTCCTGAGGGTAGACACAGTTGATTCACAGGCTGTAGTTCTCCATTTTCTTTCGCCGTCTACTAAAAAATGCAGCCACTGTACTGTGTTTTCCTTAAACGACGCAATTGAATTTCGAGAGAGTTTGATGGAAAAGGGCTATACAGGTAAGCAAATCAAAGAATGAAATGATATTCTTTAAATAATTTTGTTACTTTGCTGAAAGTTATTTTGTTACTAACAAGTACTAGGTGCCCATGGATTTAAACGGTTTTTGGTTCTCATCAATCCATTCGGCGGACAAGGAAAAGCAAAACAAATTTGGCAACAGAGCGCTTCACCTGTGTTTCAAACCGCTCATTTGGACTGTCAGGTTATTTTCACGGAGTACCGGAACCATGCTAGAAGCATCGTTCGAAATATTGATCTGAACACGTTGGATGCGATTCTGTCTGTTGGTGGTGATGGACTTTTTCACGAGTGTTTGAATGGGTTAGGTGACAGAAAAGATAGTGATTCTGCATTTGAAACGCCTCTCTGCATGATTCCTGGTGGGACAGGAAATGCATTCAGTTATAATGCTACCCAACAGACACATCCAGCTTTAGTGGCCC
This sequence comes from Schizosaccharomyces cryophilus OY26, assembly GCF_000004155.1. Classification (NCBI taxonomy): domain Eukaryota; kingdom Fungi; phylum Ascomycota; class Schizosaccharomycetes; order Schizosaccharomycetales; family Schizosaccharomycetaceae; genus Schizosaccharomyces; species Schizosaccharomyces cryophilus. The sequence goes on along the minus strand of NW_013185625.1, from coordinate 423,572 downwards.
TGGAGATTGTAAAAGGAGTAAAAAAGTCATTCGATTTGATGAGTTTTGATCAAAATGGGAGTAGATCATATTCATTTCTTTCGGCAAACTACGGTATCATAGCTGACAGTGATGTGGGAACAGACAATCTGAGATTTATGGGTGAAAACCGAGCCTTCCTTGGATTTTTCCTTCGTTTATTGCAAAAGCCTAGTTGGAATTGCAAAGTGGAAATGGAAGTCGTCTCCTCTGATCGGAACGAAATTAGAAAAAATTACCTACAGCATTTACAACGAACTTCCGTTAACAGAGATGGTGGGTTTGCAGACAACATAATAAAACTTCCATTATATAATGAAGAGAATATATCTCGAGTCAATCTTGACATTAATGATCTCTCGGTCTTCTATGCAGGTCTTCTACCTTATGTCGCTGCTGATATGCGAGTGTTTCCTGCCTGTCATGTTGATGATGGTTTAATCGACATTGCTGTCGTTCGCGCAAATCCGTTCCGTAAATCCTTACTTAGCATATTTACGTGTGTCGAAAGTGGTGAGCATTTCTATTCCAAATACTTATCCTACTACAAAGTTCGATCGTTCCGTTTTACACCTATAAACACAGGGCACCATCATTTTTTTGTTTTGGATGGAGAGGAATATCCTTTTGAGCCCTTTGAATGTCGTGCTGCTCCTAGCTTAGGGACTACTTTGGCTTCTCAAGCCGGATTTAAACTTTTAAGCTTATAAACCCGGGTTTCTTATTATGCCTCTTGAGCTCCCTTCTCACATCATACCTTTTTATAATTAATCGGTTTTAAAGCGGTTAGTCATTTTGTTTTGCATTGTTAATATTCCACAGACAATATACTAAACTATACGTTTACCTTCTTTTAAAATTCGAATCTGAAATACGATCTAACCATGGAAATTTACAACGTTCTTTTTATTCTCTTCATTCTTTTCGCTATGATTCAGGCTCGCAAAATCGCAATAGTCCATTGCATGTTAAATAAAATTTTAAATTATAGCCTTAAATCAAGCAAAGAAAGATTATAAAAACAGCTTTGTTTTTATGGATGCTAATAAAAATAGAAACTAACTGGGACTTTTGCTTTTTCAAGTCGTTTCATTTTCCTATTGTTTACTATTTACTTCCTCACATCATCTCTACCCAACTTCACAATATAATAACCTGCTTTTATAATATACTCAAATTGGATTTTCATTGAAGGGATTTTAATTAATTTATTAATCTGTAAAAGAAAAAAGTAGTAAGAAATCAACTCCTTCTTTTCTAGTAAAACTCGGCTATATCCTTTACCGATTTCATTGTCTTTATGATCTGAAGGCTTTTCAGCATAAATTGGTCATTCTTTTCTCCTAAATTTGCAATATTTGCTGAAAAAGAATGTTCAAGACAGAGCAGCTTGCTTTAGAATCTTTCACTGATGGGATATTAAAGGCTTTTAGACATTGTTTTCGGTTTTTAAAGCACGGACAAAAAAAACATTTTATGCTCGGTTTAAATACTTCTATCCTAAAAGAATTCTTATTAGATTCTAGGAATTACCCAGTGGAAAATGTACAGAAGTTCTGCTCAGTTAATATGTCGGATGAAATAAACTATAAAATTCGACATGTTCATATAGACGTGGAGGCAGAAGACGAGTCGGCAAACTATATAAGGAGATTTTTAGGAAAAGAGGGCCTAAGCTTATTCGGAGGATCTCACTGGTGGTTACATCGTGATAGCCAGTTGAAAGCATGGTGGTTTGAAAAAAGACAATCGATGCAACACCTGTCCAAGGATGAGAAAATCATCTTTTACGTACATGGCGGTGCTCACTACTTGAGCACTGTGCGAACGAATGCTTTTCACATTCAAAAGCATGCTGCTGCACTTGGAGCCCGAACATTTGCTCCTGAAATACGTTTGGCACCTCAATTTCCAGCACCCTGTTCTCTACATGACAGTTTATCCAGCTATTTATTTTTGATACGAAAGCATAACCCAAAAAATATTGTTTTTATTGGAGATTCCTCTGGCGCCAGTCTTATTATTTCTCTTTTGGTTCTAATGCGAGATTGCGGCATTCCTCTACCTGCTGGAACTGTTTTGAATTCCCCCTGGGTTGACTTGACCCACAGCCTTCCTTCGATAGTTGACCAGAATACGAATGATTACATACCTGCTGAAGGTTTCCATCATCGGGCAAGTAAATACTGGCCTATTCCGAATGTGAGTTCATTATTTGATAGTACGACAGCCTCTATGAAGAACTTATCGAAGCAAGAATTATCTACAAAGATTCATACAAGTATGCAAGGACAAGTGGATCAGTTAAAAAATATAATTCCTTCATTACGAGAACTAAGTAAGGAAAATGGACGAATATCATACAGAGATGCACAAGACCGTTTGGATCCTGAATTTTTCTATACATTCCCATTTCAGGTTCAGTTTTATGCTCCTAATCATCTATTAAAGCATCCCTTGGTCAGCCCTTTATTTACGGAAAATTTGGGCGGACTTCCTCCAACGCTGGTGCTGGGAGGTGGTTCGGAAAGACTTCGGGATGAAATTATTTATATAGCCCACAGAATGTCAAAAGATGTATATGATGGGAAACCGACAAAGGTTCAATTAGAGCTGTACGATTCTTGCTGCCATGTAGTAACCGCTTTACCCTTGATCACTGAAGCCCGAGTTATGATTCAACGTACCGCCAATTTTTCTTACTGGTGTTTGAAACAGCATGACACCTCCTACATGTCTCTTAACAAACATCTTTCTGGTGAACTTTCTTCTTCTTTAGATAGGATGGCTCGTCTTCGAATTTCACGTGACGGAAAAGAGCGACTAATGGAGCCAGAATCTGAAATCCCAAGCTTGCAAATTCCAAAGGATATGCTTGGTACAATTCAAATAGAAGCTTTATGCAGATGGATAGATGTTGAACTTCAAATTTTATCTAAGGATAGTGCCAAACCCGCGAAGTTTTTTGCTGATTTCAAGCACGCAGAAGCTCATGGCTACTTAGAAAAGCCAGCATTTTATACTCAAGAAGGTGAGAACCCCCCGTTATCTGCAGTGATAGCAAATTCCAAAATACATCCTCATAAGTTTGGCAAACAAAAGTACTTCAGGAGCTGCTTTTAGAATTACTTTGTCCTTTTATGGTTTGTTTTGTTTTTTGAGCATCCATTATGCTGCACGTCCTTTTTACTCAATTTGCAAAGATATTCTGGGGTTGGAATTTTAGATATTTTGGTTATTCGTTAACACAGTTTTTTTCATCATACTTAATTTACAGAAGATAGAAAAATTCTTTTATGCGTTTCATACACTTATTTATTTAAAATCATGCATTTTTTTATTATATTTTTCTTTTTTTGTTCATACCCTTTTTTGTTTACAGCAAATACGTGTAGATCGGTTGTCATGGTAACATATATAAATATTTACTTTTGTACGCGCACCGAAGTCGCACAGTGTAATTTTGCCAATGTTTGAATTCCTCTAATTTCATGTCGTATTTTTCAAGAGATGATTCCAGCTATGCACAGCGCTCTATCCAAAACATTGTGAGTGGTAAAACAGTGGAAAATGCCGCGAAAAAAGCGTCTTTTGATGAACGAACCTGGGTTTGGATTCCTGATCCTGAGGAAATATACTTAAAGGCATGGATTGAAGAAAAAATGAACTCAAACTCCCGATACAGGGTTAGGTTAGAGAAAGATGGATCCGAACGAATTGTGGATTCAAAGAGTACGGGAGAAGTGAACCCTCCAAAGTTTGACATGGTAAACGACATGGCTGAGTTAACATGTCTTAATGAGCCTTCAGTAATTCACAACCTAATACAAAGATACGAACGAGGCTTAATCTATACATACTCTGGTCTTTTCTTAGTAGCCGTGAATCCGTATCGGTCATTGCCTATTTATGGTGAAGATATAATTAAGAAATACCATGCAAAGCAATTGCCTGAAGTCAAGCCTCACATCTTTCGTGTTGCAGATATTGCCTATAGGAACTTGCTGGAAAGAGACCAAGATCAGTCGATTTTGGTGACCGGTGAATCAGGTGCTGGTAAGACAGAAACTACAAAAAAAGTTATCCAATATCTTACTGCAATTACTGGTACCTCTAGCAATGATTCTCAACTTTTAGAAAACAAGATCTTAGACACCAATCCCGTTTTGGAAGCATTTGGTAATGCCCAAACTGTGCGAAACAATAACTCTTCTCGTTTTGGAAAGTTTATACGTATTGAGTTTTCCAAAGATGGTAGTATTGTTGGTGCTAACTTGGACTGGTACTTGCTTGAGAAATCTCGAGTTACAAATCCTTCTCCTAAAGAACGAAATTATCATATTTTTTATCAATTATTACGGGGTAGTAATAGTGATTTACTAAGAGAGCTTTTCCTTGAGCGTTCCATTGATAAGTATGCCTATTTAAAGAATTGTGCGAAAGTGATTTCAGGAGTAGATGACGCCTCTGAATTTCGTCAACTCTGTGCCGGACTTACGACACTTGGCTTCAATTCGGACGATACAAAGCAGCTTTTTACTACAATTGCTGCTGTTTTGCACTTGGGAAATATAGAAGTTGCTTCTGACCGTAGTGGCCAAGCTCGATTCCCATCTTTGACACACATTGATCAGCTCTGTCATTTGTTAGGAATACCAGCTGAAGCTTTTATGAATGCGGTTCTACATCCTAAAACGAAGGCAGGGAGAGAATGGATCGTAAATGCCCGTACCAAAGAGCAGGTTCTTCATACCCTTCAATCCCTCGCAAAGAGTTTGTATGAACGGAATTTTGCATTCTTAGTTGACAAATTAAATCGAACAATGTATCAGACTCAAAGTGAAAATAATAGCTTTATAGGTGTGCTGGATATTGCGGGATTTGAGATTTTTGCGCATAATAGCTTTGAGCAACTCTGCATTAATTATACAAACGAAAAGCTTCAACAGTTTTTTAATCATTATATGTTCGTCTTAGAACAAGAAGAATATTTTCAAGAGAAAATTGAGTGGAATTTTGTTGATTATGGCAATGACTTACAGCCAACAATTGAAATAATTGAGAAATCAGAACCAATTGGCATCCTTTCCTGCTTAGACGAAGATTGTGTTATGCCAATGGCAACAGATAACACCTTTACCGAGAAGCTACATTTGCTTTTGAAAGGAAAGCCTGACATTTACCGCCCAACAAGGTTCTCATCTGAAGGATTTATTTTGCGACATTATGCAGGTAATGTTGTTTATTCTACAGAAGGCTGGTTAGAAAAAAATAAAGACCCACTGAATTCCAATCTTGCGAACCTGATATCGCAATCTTCTAGTATGCATATATCTTCCCTATTTTCTGATTACTCTTCTGAGAATAATTTTAATAGTGATCATTATGAAAAAAAGGGTATTTTCCGTACTGTATCTCAAAGACACAGACGACAACTTAATAATCTGATGAAGCAACTAGAAGCTACGCAACCGCATTTCGTCCGTTGTATTATTCCGAATAGCACAAAGAAGCCTAAACTTATCGAAAAAGGCTTGGTTTTGCACCAGCTAAGATGTAACGGTGTTCTAGAAGGAATTCGAATTGCTCAAACTGGGTTTCCTAACAAGCTGTTGTATACAGAATTTCGGTCTAGATATGGAATTTTATCTCGTACTTTAGAAAAAGGGTACGTCGAAGCCAGGAAAGCTACTATGTCCATTATAAAGGAATTGAACTTGTCTGAAAGTGTCTATAGACTAGGAGAAACGAAAGTTTTTTTTAAGGCTAATGTACTTGGCTTCCTGGAAGATCAAAGGAATGCAATGTTGCGAGATATTTTCAAAGCTTTCTCTTCTACAATAAGAGGCTTTCTTGTACGGCGTCGACTTTATCGGCTAAACCATCGCCAGGACGCTGCTATCCTTTTACAACATAACTTGAGAGAATTGCTTGTTCTAGGGAAACACCCTTGGTGGCATTTATTCTTAAAGTTAAAACCTTTATTGGGAACAACGCAAACTGATGAATATTTACGCCGTAAGGATGTACTGATTAATAACCTTCGAACTCAACTAGAGAAAGCTGAATTAGTATCTGTTGAACTGGAGGCCAATCGTCAGCAAATTTCGAAAATTTCAAAAGATCTGAGTGAGGAACAGGCGATTTCTAAAGAGAAAGAAATCCTAGTTGAGCGAGCCAATTCTAGAGTTGAAGTCATAAATGAACGACTGTCTGATTTGGAAGAGCAATTGCGTTTGAGTCATAATAAGTATGATTTACTTTATAATGAGAAAAAGGAGACTGATGATCAACTTGCGATATGTACATCTCAGATAAATCATCTTCAAGAATTATTGTTGGCTTTGCAAGAAAAGCTAGAATTTGCTGTTACAGCAGAGAAAGAAATGAAAAACAAGTACAAAGAGCTGGAGACTACCTATATTAATTTACAAGCAGATTATGATCATTCTGCTCAGCTGTTAAACTCTCAACAAAATTCCTTAATAGAAGAGCAAGCAAAATATGATAAATTAAAAGAAACGATGAGCAAATTAGAGGAAGACATAATTTCCAAGGATAGTCTACACGAAGAAGAGTTGGACGAATATAAGTCAGAAAATTCTAATCTGAGGAACCAATGCAATACCTATGAATCTCAAATTGCTAATTTGGTATCTGATTATTCAAGGACTGAAAGTGAATTAAATAAAAAAGAAGCTGAGATTTTAATGTTTCAGAGGGAACTTGCTGATTATAGAGATCAACTTGCTAATTCTTTGAAAAAACGAGCTTCTTCTGATTTTCTTGGAGAGGAGGAGGCATTGTCGCTTGACAGTCAAGAAAGTGCATTGTCATCTTCGTCAACCACTCTTTCAATCTTAAAAGATGTACAGGACTTAAAATCATTGCACTCTAAAGAAGCAGTACAACTCTCTGACAGAATTAAAGATGTTAGTCAGCTACTTGAGCAGAGCATAGCTGCCGAGGATAAATTGCGCTTGAAAAATAATGAATTATCGGATGTTGTTGAAGCTTTAAAGTATCAATTACAGGAACAGGACAGTGAAATTCTCGAACTGAATGCTGTTAATACAAACCTTCGTAAGACCAATGACATATTAGAAAAAAATGCGACAGACTTCATTGATTTACAAAGCGTGAAAACTCGTTATGAATGCAAAGTATCGGAATTATTCAACCAGTTGCATAAAGAACGAAAAAGAGTTGAACAACTGAAGACGGAGCTTGAATCTTTTGGAAACAATGAAAAGGAAAATCATCATTTCGGTTTCTCAAAAGATAATGATTTAAGGAAAGGTCCAGGAAAGGAAAGTCTTCGCATGATCACAGATCTACTTTCTTCAGCAATGAGTTCTTCAACATTCGAAAAACATCATCTCGTAAAGCTCCTTAATACCTTAAAGCAACAAATTTCGGATTTTAATTTAAGTCCTCAGCAAGAAAACCTGATCTCTTCTAACTTGGAACCTTTAAAAAGCAGATCGTCACTAGAAGGAAACATGGAACCTGTTTTGTCGCCTTCCAAAATCAACAATAGTGATCCCTCAAACTTTACAAAAATGCTACAAGGGTCTCCCAGTAAGCGTTCTGGGAAAATGGAGGCGCTTATTCGAAACTTTGATCAGAATAGTGACTCGTTTCTTTCCCAACCTAATAAAGAAGAGGGAAATCCAAAATCTCTGAACTTTCGCTCAGAAATTATGAAACTCAACTTTAATTTAGAAGAAGCAAAAAGAAATGGAGTTTTGGATCCCAGTGCTGTTGACAATGGCGTTGCTGCTGTAATGCAGTCTTTATTGGAAGAAAACCAAGCGCTTAAATCTCTAGCGACAGCAAATGTAAGCATTGAAAATTCCACCGATGAGCAAGAAGAGCTTCTAAATAAGGTCCCCGCTCAATTACAGGGCGAGTTAAGGAAGCAGTTCGATCAGCTACGCACGTCTAAAGACACATTGTCAAAACTGCATAACATTACTGAGGATAAGCTTCATTCGGCTGATCTAGCACTCAAAGAAACAACTAAAGAAAGAGATCATTTGCTACGTAATTTCTCTTTATCGAGCAAACCTACGTTTACTATCAATGATGAAACAGAAGAACTTGGGTATGAAAGCTCAGATGACTTTGATGAACAAAAACTAGAAGAGGTCAATCTTTTACGTATGAGGAAATTGGAAAGTGCTCTTTCAAAATATAGAAGCCGTCTCACCGAATATCAATTACGAAATGAAAATTCAGAATCATCCATTCATAAATTAGAACGCGCTAAAGAAGGTCTCTCCAGTAAGTTAGAAGAAAGAGAAGCCCACATAAATGAACTTCTTGATATTCGGAAGAAGATGGAAACGGTGTTATTGGAATCAATTGCTAAGCAAAAAGAGTTTGAAAGCCTATTTAATGAGAGAAATAACGATTTATTGGAATTAAAGCAACATAAAGAAAAATTGATGAAGCAAATTGACGAATTTCACATCGTGCGTGTTCAAGACCTGGAAGAACGTGAACGGAAAGACGAATTATTATTCCAGCGTTATCAGAAAGAGCTGAATGGATTTAAGGTACAACTAGAAGAAGAGCGAGAGAAAAATTTGCGGATACGGCAAGACAATCGACACATACATATAGAAGTTGGAAAGCTAAGAACAAAGGTTGATGAATTGCTTCTCGAGAAAACTGGTTTAGTGAAAGAAAATTCGCGGTTACAATCTGAAATTCAATCAGTATATAAGGTGAGAAACAACTCTTCAATAGCACATCGAACAGCGCAATCGCAATTGCTAGATCTGACGTCGCAGTTGCAAGAAATTCGAGAAACTAATGAGTCCCTTCGTTCTGAGCAAAGCAATTTGCAGAATGAAAAACGTATTCTTGAACAAAAGGTTCAGGAATTAATGACCCAACTAAACACTTCTAAAGTTTCTGAATACCCTCCGGAATTAGCTGATACTGAGAAGGAAATGATTGATTTGAGAGCAAGCATGGAACAAAAAGATGAACTATTGACGTCTCTTGTAGACAGAATGAAGCAGATGGAATTTTTTGCTTCTGAGACTCAAAAAGATAGTAATCAACATCGTGAAGAAAATCTGAATCTACATCGCCAAATTGGGGTTTTAGAAAATGAAAAGAAGGAACTGGAGCTTCGATTGTTTGACTTAGATGCTAAAAGCTATCCCATGAGTTCATCGAAAGATGTGCGAATGCTTCAAAAACAAATTGCTGAGTTAGAGACCTCTATTGCAGATTCTGACAATGAAAGGCTTAAGGGACTTGACGAATGCAGGCTCCGGGATCGTGCCATTCGTCATTTAGAGACTCGCCTTCAAAAGTTCGACGAAGAAAAGCAAAATCTAACATCATCCATTTCTCGCCTTGAAGAACGGAACAATCTTCTTTATAGCCAATTAGAGGATACAAAAGCGTCCGAAACGCAAAGCAAGTTAGCCTTGCGAAGAGCGGAGCATGAGGTCCAAGAGGAGCGTGAAAACCTTAGGAATTTGGAGCGAGATCTAGAAAAATATCGATTAATCCTTGAAGGGCAACGAGCTAGGCGCTTAGACAGTCGAATGTCAGTGCGTTCTAGTACAAAATCTCCGACCTTGCATTGATTTTATTCGCATGCTTAATTTTTAATTCTTAAATGTTTTATCTAGCTTTATTTCTTCGTTAATAAGTTTGCATATTTCAATTTCTTAATATTCTTTGTATGTTTACTTTCTACCTCTTACTTTCTTTGACGATTGATTGTATATATATATTTATCGATCTCTACCTCTCTTATTCTCCCTTTCCATGTGAAGAAATTTTCGATCCTCTAAATATCCCTGCTACCAATTATTCCTGTTTTTACTGATGATCAATCCCAACCATATCATATCTTACGTAAAATAATCAGCATGTTACAATAATGAATAGAAAAAAAAAGTTTTATTTTAAAATTTAAACTCTAAGCATACGTTATGAGCTTCATCATTGTTCACATTATGTCAATAAAAATATTCATAACAATTCATAGATCATAAAAGCGAAAGTGTATATTTGATAGTTTGTCATCGTTAGATGACGACCTTTCAAATATATTATAAGAACCATCATACTTAACAACGGATTCCTTTGATTCATAAGTAATAGTAATAACAATCATAAGAATCAGACACTCTCAATTTAAACACCATTATAACCTAGGAGGTTGGGAGTGTCCGAAACACCAGCAAGGTTAATGGCATTCTTGGTAGCTTGTTTAATGAGAGCATTCTTAACGTCAGTGGCACTATCGTCGGGATGTAATCCAAGATAGTAAGCAGCCAAACCAGCAACGTGAGGAGTAGCCATGGAAGTACCGGAGATAGTGTTGGTGTTACGGTTGTTGGAACCAATCCAGGTAGACAAGATGTTTACACCAGGAGCAATGATATCAACACATTTGCCATAGTTGGAGAAGTAGGCGAGTTGATCGTTGACATTAGAAGCAGCAACGGTGATAGCATTCTTGGAAGCAGCAGGAGAAGAAGAGCAGGCATCATCAAATTCGTTACCAGCAGCAACGGCATAAGCAACACCCTTTTTGACGGCCGAATCGACAGCAAAGTCCAAAACGAAGCTGCTACCACCGCCCAAAGACATATTAGCAACAGCAGTCTTCTTACCAGCCTTGGATTGAGAAGTGTGGTCCTTGACGGTCCATTCGACACCAGAAATAACATCAGACATACTACCAGAACCGTTAGAACGAAGAACCTTGACAGCAACAATCTTGGCCTTCTTGGCAACACCATAAGCACGGCTTGCAATAGTACCAGCTACGTGAGTACCGTGACCGTTGCCATCCTCATCAGCATCGTTAGCAGGAATAGTGGCACCCCACTTGGCACGGCCCTCAAATTCAACATGGTGGATGTTAACACCGGTATCGACAACATAAGCAGTAACACCTTCACCAGCAGAACTATCGTAGACATACTTGCCGTTGGTGTCAGAGGTCAAATGCTCACGGTGAGAAACACGGGAAAGGCCCCAAGGAGCACCGCTTTGGGTAATTTTATCCTTGATGGTAACAACTTGGTCGCGTTCGACGGCAATAACATGAGGATGAAGACGAATTTGTTCGACGACATCAGCGCTGAATTGACCAGCATAACCCTTGAAAGCGCTTTCACCAAAGTCGTAAATGTGCTTTAAACCAAACATATAGTTGCTGTCTTCGGGACCATAGTAGTTGTTGCTTTGCATAACATTCTCTTGGTGAACTCCTTCAACCCATGAAGTATGCTCATGCAAGTCCTGTTGGCTGATAGAAGAGTCCAAAATGATAATATAATGAGACTCCAAACCGGCAGTGTCGGCATTTGTAGCAGACAACAAAGGAGCAGAGTTGGCCCCATTGTGTGCAGCAGGAGCATGATGCTTAGGCTTGGGCTTTTCATGAATGATGTTGCTATCACCCTTGATAAAGTCGGCAACGTCGGGACGAACGCCAGCATGCAAATTCTCCATATCATTTGAATGAATAACAGGAGCTGCGATTGCAGAAGACGCCATCAAAGTGAGACCTGCAACAGCAGAAAAGAATCCTGAATTAAAGATTTTCATATTGGAAAGAATGCAAAACAAGTATGAAAAATTTATAAAACGGGTTTGCTAGCAGGATATGCAAGAGTAGAGATAAATGGAAGATGAGAAAAACGAAAGAAGCTTTTTTCTCTTATTATTTGGTACTTATTATTCTAAATTCAGCAGAAGATTTCGACAAAATCCTCAAGCGAATAGACGTAGGTAATCTAGGGGTGCAATGCACGTAGATATGAATTTAAAGAAAAATAGAAAGATGATGGGTTGGAATATTCCGATCAAAGGCAATACAGGAAGAATTCCAAAAAGCAATTCTTCTTTAGTCTTTGATCTTTTTTAAAATTGGAAACAGCGATGGCTATTGGTATGTTCACAAGGCAATTGCATCCTATATATATAGTTGAGTTTATCTTCATACCCTAACCCTCATCCATCATACATTGATTATCTCACGCGTATAGTGCGACAACCTGTGCTTTCGATACACAATCTATACAATATACAATTGCACAATTCATTTGATACATTTAATACTCGATACAAACAGGGCATCTCATTCTACCAATTGCTCTTCTTTGCTGCCATTGTTTTTCTCTTGCCTTTCGCCTTTTCGTTAAGGCTCCCCGTTGTACTCTCCTTAATGCTGATATATCGTTTATGTCACCTGCACTTTATTTCGTTTTGGCAAATCAGGACTTACCGCTCTTAAAATGACGTAATTATCAAGTGATTATAATGAACAAGCTATTGACGCTAACGAATAATTCCGTTGATAGCGGCTTATCGAGTCATCGCTTAAAGCACCATGTTCTTTCTGCTTACGATGGCAATTCGCAATTTTAGCTCCAATTCGCTAATATTGTGTCTTGAAGCTGAAGAATCAGGTTAGTCTTTGAAATTGGATCATTACCGTCGAGGAGTGCAAACCTTTTATGAAACTACCCCTTGAATGACTGCACTGACGGACAGGACAATTCGTTGAAAATCATCATCTCTGTCTTAGAAAGCGGAGAGCTTTAATGTACGCTATAAAGTCGTGTAAAATACAATAAGAGAAGCGAGCACGCTTGGCTGTTCCTCTCTTAGTTTCAAATAGCATATGTTTACCAAAGGTACGCTACAAAGTGGATCTCAAAATTTAGATTTTGCGCTGGAGACCGTTATATAACTTTAAACTTTAAATCAATGAAATTATAATGTATGAGTAGTTTTGTTTTGTTTCGCTCATTATACGCCTTCAGCAATGATCGAAAGACAATCGAATCTTCTTATTCAATTGTAAAGCTTGTAATAAATAAGAGCATCCATTATTGTCTTGGCTTGGCATTTTTGTATCGAATTACTGTGAACTAAGTGAAAATCAAAGCAAAAACGCCATCCGAACTCTGGCAAAAAAAGCTTAAGAACACCAACACTTACATTCAATTCTGGACCCCGTAATCTTTCTTATTGCGCTTAGAAACTACTGTTTTAATAAGCCGTTTCTGTGTTGAACCTCGTTCATTGCCCTTATCAAGAATACCGTACTGTGCTTTGACTCTTTATTCAGCATTATTCCTTTCCTTGTTTTATTTTTTCTCTTATGAACAAGCCTTGCATTTTCAAGTGAATCATTTCTTGGGGATTCGTCCTCATTTTATAAATACGAACTTTGCAATCTATTTTCCTAATTGCGGGATCCTTCTGAAAGAAAAGGGTCCCTATTGCTCCTCTCTGTCCTTGGCAGACACGGTGTGCCGTCACTCCTACTTTTCTATCTTTTTTTTTTTGACTGCATGCCGTAAAATTTGACATTTATATTTAATTTTAATTTCCTATAATTTATTATTCACTCGTAAAAGCATTTTATTTGTTTTTAGCTTCTTCAGTGAACCGCCATACAAATTTTCGAAAACACAGATGGCGAGCTTCCTAAATGCAAACCGGTTTCTACAACGGTCGTGCTTGCATCCTAGCTTTCCCTTTAAGGCACCGCGTGGTTTTGGCAAATGCACGACTAGGAATCTAAAACAATACTACACACCCGCTTCTGGACCGTATCTTCGTGTTTCAATGACAAAGGCCCCCCAAAGTTTGGGTCTGTGTTCTGCAAGAGGAGATTCTCTTGAAAACCAGGATCGCTTGTCCTTTGGATACCTTGACAAGCTCAAAGCTCCCATTCTTTTAAGTGACGAGGAACCTCAATCACAGCCTCCGAATTCAAACACTTCTTTGGAGACTAGTTCTGGTAAGGGATCTGGACTATTTAGCTCTTTCCCTAATTTTGATAGTCCCTTTGTTTACGGAATTTTCGATGGTCACGGAGGCATCGAATGTAGTGAATTCTTGAGCACTCGCTTGGGGCATATTATAGAACAGCAAGATTTTTCACGCGTTGACGAGTTATTAAAAGAAGCCCGTGCCTTAGGTGGCTACATGTCTTCCTTAGAACCACCCTTCTCGTTGGCTTCTGTTTTGAAATCTCGGGATGAGGATATGATTTGGAGAGCCAGACTGTATTATTCCTTTTTGGAAGCAGATCTAATCTATCTAAAAGAATACGCCAAACTTTCTCCTGACCGTGCTGTTCCAGGTGCCGTAGGAACGGTGGTCGTTCTTACATCAAAAAACAACAAATCGTATTGGGAAAGCGATAGCTATACGATTCAACTAGCTCATGTTGGTGACACGCGAGCAATTTTATGTGATTCCCGTACTGGACGAGCACATCGCTTAACGTTTCAGCATAATCCTGCTGATTTTGAAGAATCACGAAGACTCCGCCGCTATAATCTCGGGTTTTCAAGTGACTCTTTTGGTGAGCGACGATATGCCTGGGTTGCGAATACTCGAAGTTTTGGAGATGGTCTGAAATTGAAAAAGCTCGGTGTTGTTGCTGAACCACAACTCACATCTATCCATTCCCTAAAAGATGACTGGTCTTTTTTGACTCTGCTTTCGGACGGAGTTACCCAGGTGGTATCGGATGACGAAGTGGTGGACATTATCAAATTGTCCGAGTCACCTCAGGACGCTGCAAATAACATTATTAGATATGCTCAAAATGTCGGCTCTGTAGATGATATTACCTGTTTGGTAATTCGGTTACCTGGTTGGAAAAAACGTACTATGAATGATTTTACCAAAAATCTCCGACTGGAAAAGTCTTTCTATGTGCCAAGAAGGAATTAAGCTATGGCTCTTTTTTATGAAACTGTTCAATAATTTTTTTCCCTTTCTCTCGTTTTAATATATCTTTGAATCTTTGATTTCAATCCTTCTTCATATCCTACAAGAAAGTCTTGCATTTGTATCAGCCATATAGGTTTCTAGTTATTTTCTTTTTCTTTTTGGTTGCTGCTTCCTAATATCATTTAGAATTTAATGGTCTTTGTAATACATATGTATCTATACATTTATTGATGCAATGGAAAGTATACTTTATACCATTTTTTTTCATATTCCAGTTATAAGTTTATAGCATGAAGCTTTTGTGGAAGAACTAGAACTAAATGATTTCTTTTCATTATTTACTAGTCAATCCGTCATGGTCCAGTGGCTAGGATTCATCGCTCTCACCGATGCGGCGGGGGTTCGATTCCCCCTGACGGAGTCTTTTTGCATTCCTTATTAATATAAATGAATATCTCGAAAGCAACAAATTGATCAATAATTTGATTATGAATAACAGTTTTGGTTTTTATAAATTCACAACTCTACATCTTAAATTGCCAAGAACTTTTATGCCACAGATCAGCATTCCACCTTTGAGTCTCTTGCCATAAAATAGCTTTCTTTACATCGAATCGACATTAATAAAATTGATCTTCCTTTCGCTTTCCATAATCAAACCTGACATTGCAATTAAGAACAAGTTCTGCCTTGACAATTTCATACTTTAGCAAAGCAGAAAATGTAAATAAATAATTATCATCCTAAATTCATAGTAGCGAGGATCCATGACATCAGAGTTTTCGTCTCAATTCCGACTTTGTACAAATCCAGGTTGCACTTAACAAAAAGGTACTGAGAAAATGACCAAGATGGATATTATTCAGCGCTCCATTACTCTAAATGTATGTACTTTGTGATTTCTCAGTTCTGTACTTACCACTTTTTTAGAGACGTACTAAGGGCTTTTACATAGTCACGAGTGAAATCACCAGCAAGTTGCCCGAGCTAAAGAGTTTTTCCATGGGAACATTGAACTTGTTTATTCAACATACCTCTGCTGCTCTCACCATTAATGAAAATTGGGACTCAGACACTCGGGAGGATCTGAGCGATATCATGGACAAGGTCGTACCTGAATCCTCTAGCTATCGTCACAATGCCGAGGGTTTAGACGACATGCCTGCTCATGCCAAGTCTAGTTTGATTGGACCTAGTCTTACAGTCCCTATTACAAATGGACAGCTTAATTTGGGCACTTGGCAAGATATCCAACTTGCAGAATTTCGCAGATCTCCTCACTCTCGTACGATCGTTTGTACGATCCAAGGCTTGAGATCCTAAAAATTATAATGGAAGGGAATGAATGAGCTATAAAATTTGACAATGAAATAAGTTTTGCTTCGAGTCAACGTTTATTTGCCTATTTAAAACTATTAGAAAAAAAGAAAGAAAAATACATTAGCAGTATATGTATTTAAAACTAATCCATAAGATGTCGAGACTTGGAGATTTTTGTCGCTTTATTAAAAAAAGCATATGAAGGAAAAAAAAAAACCCATCCACGCGTAACCTAAGTATTGTCTGATCTAACAATCTCATTATGACCCATAAAAACGCCTGGAATTTCACCTTGTAACGACATTTCATCCGCACAGAAGCCGTCGCGCATGGTTAATCTATAGGGATACAAAATTTTGGGTTCACCACGATGAATGGTCGTTTTGAGGATATCATTCTCAACCTCAATGAGTGTACATGTCAGCAAATCGACCATGGGTTCCGATGCGGGCATTTTGAGGATATACTCCTTGTTAACAGATCCATAATTCGTAATGAAGGTAATAACTGGTCCTTTGTACATCAGCATCAGATTATCTCCAACAGCAACAGCATGTGTACGGGTACGGATCCACTCCTCGCCATCCTCGGTATTTATTAAAGCTCTGCGAATACCATTCACTTTGGTTGTGTACTTGTATAAAGGACCCTCGGTATCATACCCAGTTATCCACAATGCCGGACGATTGAGTGGATCATGTGTTCCTTTCAGCATCTGTTCTTGTCCATAAAATACTATAGGAATGCCATCCGACATGAGGTTAAGCGTCATGGCATTTTTCAACACATTAAAGTCATTGTTAAGAGCCGCCAGTCGGGGTGCATCTTGAGATTCCAGGAAAAGACCCAAAAGAGTGCTATCAACGCAATGATGAGCAACCAAGTTCATCGCAATTGATGTTTTCCTTAGGGCTCTATCATTGACCGGAACAACTGCTTCCGCAGCAACACCTTGTACAGGGAAATTGTGCAAACCGTCCATATATTCTTGCCATTCACAGAAAGCAGCAGCTTCTCCAGTCCACTCTTCTCCTTGACAATATACGCCTGCTGATTCACAAAATCCAGGCCAAAACGTTTGGCGAACGTGTTTTGTAGCATCGACACGCAATCCATCAATCTTAAACTTTTGGACATGATCGTGGATATAGTTATACAAGGTTTCAATCACGAATGGATTCTCGGTATCCACGTCTGGCAAGGTCACGTCTTCTGTACCGATCCAGCATTGTTCTAAAGATAAAGGATCGCTCTGGATAATTGGACACATAGGATGATAGTGCTCTTCTTTGTTGAATGGATTATAAGAACCAAAGTCGATATTTTTTGTATCGGGAGCGCCCATATGGTTCACTACTGTATCTACCATCAAATACATCCCTCTTTCGTGCAAAGCATCTGCTAAGTCGATCAAGTCCTGTTCAGTGCCAAAGTGAGGATTCACAGAAAAGAGATCTTGCGGCCAATAACCGTGATAAGCCTCACCGTATTTAGTTTTTCCCTCGATGTTTTTAATAACTGGGGAAATCCAGATGGCTGTGAATCCCATATCTTGAATGTAATCCAGTTTATTAATGATTCCCTTCCAATTACCACCACAGTAGGAACGGTCCTCGGGATCACAACCTACTGACTCGGTGGTTGCGAACCTGTCTGTTAGCAATGAGTAGACTATCTGCTTTCTCCATCCGTGTTTGTCTAAAGCATGGATGGGGATTACCCCTATAAGTAATGATAGCACTTTGAAAATCGTTTTCAAAATTTTAATGTGCTTCATCCTCAAAGGTAATTGTTCCAGAGAAGAGTGTTTATACCATGTCTGTTTAAATAGTAGGTTTGTTTACATATACTTGGTTCATGTGTTTTTTTTTTATAAACACAGTGAAAGCACTCAAAAACAAACAACAGAAGAAAGTTTAATGTGAATTATATCACCAAAGTATGCTTGGTTATGCTTGCTTGGACTATTTTTGATTATGAAAACCTATAGAAAAGGATGCTCATTTATGGAAACTGGAATTTCACCCAAAACGACTTAGTAGTGAAAACAAGCCCACAGCATTTGTAAGAAAGAGAGAAATTAGTAACTTTTCAGTATTTGTGCGAATTCGTTTGGTGCAGTTTCATGAAATGCCAATACCCATTTAATATAGCTTTCAGAATTACCAAATTAAGAATTTGTTTATCCATTAAAAAATTAAACTTTTATAATCATTTACATGCCTTTGTAAGCAGAATTATGTAAGGAAAGGTTGATTTATTTAACAACCTGAATTTTGCAAACGTTTTCCTATATCTGAAAAGTTTTAAATCATGGCGGAAGAAGAAAATCCAGATACTTATTTACAAGAAACTGAAGTAGAAGAAGTTGTAAACCAAGATGAAAATGAAATGGAGCAAGATTTCGAGGAAAATGAAGAATTGGATCCAAATGCTGCTGGTATTCACTCAGTAATGGATCTTTCGGTTCAAGGATTTTTTGAACATAAAGACTCGGTATTCTGTGTTTCTATGAACCCTGTGAAAGTGAATCTCTGTGTTTCTGGCGGTGGTGATGATTTGGCATACATTTGGGACATCACCAATGGCGAGCAAGTTTGCCAACTGACAGGTCATAATGATTCTGTCATTACCGTAGGTTGGAGTTTTGATGGCAACTATGTTGCTACTGGTGGCATGGATGGCCAGATTCGGGTGTGGAAGACTGACTCAGGTTTTGAATTCATCACTGCTACTGAAACCACAGACGAAGTAGTTTGGTTGACTTGGCATCCTAAGGGTCTATTCCTTGCTGCTGGTTGCAATGATGGTAGCGTTTGGATGTTGAGTATGCCTTCTGGTAAGGTAGTTCAAGTTTTCTATGGCCATACTGCTCCGGTAAATGCTGGCAAATTTATTCCCCCTGGAGTTGGAAAGCGTTTGGCTACAGTTGATGATGTGGGTACTTTAATCGTTTGGAATCCAGGTACTGGTGCTACTGAATGCCGAATGACAGGTGATGATCACCGCTTTGATCCTGGTAATGCAGAAATATCTGCAGGATGGACAAGCTTCGATAGTAACGAAGATGGTAATGTCATGTTCCTCGGTGGCTCTTCCGGGAAGGTGAAAGTTGTAAACATCAACAATAGCAGCATTTTAGCTTCCTTGGAAACACAACATGAGAGCGTGGAGGCCGTCTCGTTATGTTCTACTTTACCTATTTGTGCTTGTGCTAGCGTTGATGGTACTGTTACTCTTTACGAGTCTTCCTCCTTAAAATTTAGGCGAAGTCTCCCTCATGGTCAAGCTGTTATTGACTGCGCTTTCCTTCCAAACTCACCATATCTGCTTACAGCCTGTGCTGACTGTACCATTCGTAAATGGGATGTCCGCTCCGGTCAACTCTTGGGCGAATACACTGGACATCAAGAACCTATTCTTTGCATGTCAATCACCGCAGACGGAAAACGGGTTGTCAGTGGCTCTGACGATACAGAACTATTAGTATTTAACTGTGAAAACTAATAAGGCCGTCTGTATTGATATAATTTTTTTGGTTGGATTTTGGATTTAGACAGTTCAATAACATTATGTTGGGTTACACGATAATCGAAGTTGTATTATACGGCTTTATTATAAAGCTTTATTCAATGAAATAAAAATCTAGTAAACTTTGTGTATATGTCATGATTAGAGCTTTCAAACTTTAGCTATACCATTTTGCATTTAACTGCTTTCTCTTAACCATAGGTTTGGTTATAAGAACTGTAAGCAAAATTCCGAGAGTTGTTAACGTTAATTGCTTTTTATCAAAGTACGAACTGAGCATATCGAACGGCATGCTGGGTGCTGTTCTCGTAAGAAATATGTCTAATCCCACAGCCATAACGAGAGTAGTGCTTTCAAAAGTAGAAGGCTCGGAGATCATTTTTTTAATACCATACAGTCGTTGGTCATATGAAAGAATCTGATTGTCAAAAACTGGCAATACCGGTTCATATGGTATGAACGAAGATGGTTCAGGCTTTTCGTTATGCTTATGAACCGGTCTCAATGGAGATAAGAAACTCTGAGGAATCATTCCCAATTGATTCGATGATAAAGACACCAAAATATCTCTGGACGTTATACCTTGATTTGTTGTTGTCACAGCCATTGCATTTATCAGACGATCAAAATTGAAAGACTTCGTAAAAGCAGAAGGAAGATAGTTATTATTTCCACTCTCAACAACGTCAAAGTTATATTTAACATTGGGCTTATCTCCCTCAAAGAGCTCCACTGAAACGATTTTAGTGGAAATAGTAGGAACCGCATTCCAGTAGGAGTATACAAGCCAGTTCTCGGAAAGTACAGCGTTTACATTTTCGAAATTTACAACATCGGAATGTTCGTTACGATGAAGAATAGTTCCACTGAATGTATCAATGATATAGACGGTTAGTACGTTAGGTCGGCGTGTCAAGACTGCCATCACGTTTGGGTTTAGATATTTATACATAACTTTACGATCTGCCAGGACACGCCCAAGGGAAGCGATAGTTTCATGCGGATTTCGTTGAACTGTATTAATTAAGGCTTCATCGTTTTTAAAAGGTAACTCCCATTCTGTAATAATTGTATGATCCTCAAGGATGCGGAATCCTTGCAAGATGTTATCCTTAACTTTGGTAAAAATAACAGAAGGCCTAGTTCGAAGGAAATGGTCAAACGAAACCTCGTCTCCTAAAGGAGAAACGGTATCTTGGTGCAAAGCAAAAATTAAATTATTATAATGGTCCTTTGTATTGTCAAGGAAGTAAAAATCATGCGGGATTTGAGTCTCTGATTTCTCATATATAATCGATCCATCGTTGGACTTTATAATTCTAAAAGTATAGCCATCATCAAAAATATGAACGAATGCTACTACTGATGGTTCCTGATGTTTGAATGCAGGCTTAAGTAACCAAGATTTTACGTCTTTAACATCTCGAGAGAAATCTTTTTTCCACACAATACGATCCTTCTTATTTACATCAGAGGAAATGCAGTACAGACTGCCAGTATACGTGGGTATTATGAAGTTTGTCACGAAAGCAGCATCCAAAGAACGATGTCGAGGAAACAGGTGACGAATTTTGAACAGTTGCTTAAAGTCTCTCAAATAGTGTAAAAAAGGTATCATACTCTCCCTTTCTTGACTAGCCACTGGAAGAGAGTCAGAGGACTCAGGGATGACAGGCAAGGATATAGCGTCGGCTGCATAAGCTAGTGCTTCCTCACGTTTCCATAAAAGGGCCTGGTCAGAATAGCAAAAGATCGTCCCATCCTCTAATACAACAATAATATAATTTTTTGTTTGAGATTGAAGTAATTTAAATAAGTATATTGAGCGAGTAAATGAATTCTCGATTTTCAGAATTCGTTGGGAGTCAAAATTTATTGCTTGGGAAGAAGCCGTTGTACGCAGGAAACGGTTTTCATGTGCATGGAAGCCATGGGATACTGAAGTATCCGTTCCATGCAAAAATTCATCAACCAAGACAAATTCTTCCTCCTGGAACGTGTAAACACATGTAACAAGCGACCAATCCAAATCGATGGTAATTGAGTATCCAAAAGCTTCTGTTGGAATCCGCGTCCAGCTTATTAAATGAACGTCTGTAAACAATAAGTGTGACCGCTGAGGATGGGAAAGATGAATAGCATGCACGGAGTTCTGATAACTAAACAATAGAAGCTCGCTTCTTGCGCCCAAAATTTCCGAATTAGCAGGGACAGGAAGGATTTGCTCTTCTACAGGCTGCCAATTTCCGTTTAACTGTACCAATTTGTGATTAGACTGGTCTTTGGTCAAGACATAATTCTTCTCTGAAACTGTGAGTATCTCCAAGATAGGAAAATCAAAAGAAACCTCACTTAGTGTAGCATTATTTTCTTGGAATAAGACTTTTGTGAGACTAGATGATTTAGGAACAAGGTAAACATATCCTTCATTTATTTCATATAGACTACCACCTTTAGTAGCAGAAATGTCCATCTTGGTTTCCAGTGCTCCAGTCCTTTTATTCCACACAAACAAGTCATCTTTTCCAATTGTAAGAGCGTATTGTGATTTTGTCTTGTGAACAACTGATTCTGTTTGCTCGTCAATGGCTTGGCGCCAAACAATGTCACCACTGGAAGCATCGATACGTGATAATAATCCACGTTCACTTACTGCTAAAAAAGAATCATTTTCCTCGTCAAGCTTGATATCCTTCAAACGTCCTAAAAGAGAAATACGAAAATCATAGACACCTGCTTCATCTGTGAGGACTGCAAGGTAACAAGGAAGAAAAATCGAAAAAAGAATTAAATACAAGGGCCAGAAAGGCCGAGTCATATTGAAGAAATGAAAACAATCCTGTTTTCAAAATGTTTGTTCTGTTAAAGAGGATGTGATGGAAAGGAAATAGAGAGCCGGAAGGAGAGCAGAAGCTGGAAAATGGATTTTAAGCCCTGTAACTTTCTTTTCTAGGAACACTTTTAGTTTATGAAGATGCATATTTAGCCATTGGTATTTATATTAGGCCGCCTCGAGATTCATTGTTTTCTTTCTGTTTTTGTATTCATTCCTTCGCTTACTTAAGCTTATTTTTTAGCGAAATTTTGGTTTCACAAAGACATTTGAAATGTTATTTGAATTGCTATTTTACAGTCTTTTCCATTAAACAACAGAACTATGGAAAGATAATATTCGCTATTCTTTGCGTCTTGCTTCTTCGCGATCACTTCAATATCATATAAACATTATAGTAAAGAGAACAAAGCACACAGGCAGTATAGAAGAAAAGCAAGGCACTTGGCGTTTCCCTTATTTTTCAGTCTTACTTGCTTTCATTTTCTTTTTCCTTGAAACGGGTTTTCATCTTTGGAACCGCTTTTTCAAATTGAACCGGAATTGCAAGTTAATTACCGCTCATAGTCAAGTGAAATCGTATCGTACACGCGACAGGATCCATTGACATTTGAACTTATTAAACATTGCTAAGCAAATTGAATCAATCAAAATGCATTCAAGTCAATCCAACTCTTTTAAACGCTTACAACAAGAGTCGAAAAAGCATCAACTGAAAGTTAAAAAATTACGACACCCTGAAGAAAAAAAAAAGCTTTGCAAGCTTCTTGTGTTTTATGGCTCGAAGAAGAAGTCTGCAAGGGCGTTGCGAAGGGCTTCGAAACCTGAGTTTCAGTATCTTCCTCGTCGTACCATTTTAAAGATGGAAGAACAGTTACTTACAGAAACCATCAAAGCGCGTGCATTGACTGTCATGATCTTTTGTCTTATTTCGGGACAAGTTTTGACAAATCTCTTTTAAACTCTTTCTTCCTTGACCAGCTACTTGAAACTAAATCCTGACACACATCAAACGTGTATATTATTGTATGAAACAACGATTTATCCTTTTGTTTGTCTTCCTCATAAGAGCAAAAAAAGCAATAAATATCCATATTCCTTTCTTCTACCTTATAGTGGAATTGAACTGTACAATTCCTATTCTTTAATATTTTTCCTCGTCATCTTTTATTTACTAGTGCATTCTCATTTCTTCCGTTATATAATTTAAAAATCTACTTCCGATTGCGTTATTTTTTTTAACGGAATGTTCCGACACTTTATGCCATCAACAAAGGCTTCCTCTAGTCCTTCTGAAAGGTGTCTTTCTCCTCTCCCCTCAATTCCCAGATCTTGAATTTTTAGCTTGTAAATTCTTCATGTCTGTCTACACTATTGCCGGTCGTCAATTCCAAAGCCACCAGGTTCGTTTTCTTTACCGTTCGTAGCGGCTAACGGGATTCTTGTAGCTCAGTCTTGCTGTCTTGGGATCTGTTTTTGTAGGACCCTGGGTTTATAGTAAGCTCTTTAAGAGACAAAAGGCTTTGAAAGAAGGAGAAATGCCTCCTTTGAACGCCTCCAACAAAGAAGAAGAAGCCTTTATTTTGTATGTGAGAAGAGTGAATGATTGCCAGTATACTAATTCGACTTTCTTAGGAAATACATTAAAGATCACAAGTAAACTACAAAACCTAAAACCGTAGAGAATTGTTTGTCTACTTTTTAGGATGCTTGTCTCTCTTTTCTTCTTCACATGTTACCCGCTTTCTTTACCGTAATTCTTTGTGTTTCAATAACATGTCTTTTCTTTTTCATTTGCTTGAATTTAAATTGTATTGGATGCATTCTAATCAACCTTTCTTGTCCGTAAAGTGTTTGTTTTTAACTGCCAGTGCAACCTTTCGTTGGTTATATTAGTTTCGTGGTCATCCATCATTAGAGTAGACGATAATTATTTTTCCATAAATGAACCAGCTTTTAAAGGAAATAAGAATAAATCATAAGAGAATATGCAACGACATATCTTGTTAGAGTGATACGCTGGGTTTCCAAATATGTAGCTCATTGTCATCAGCAACGGATGCGATACATTTTGAATCAAAGGGACTAAAGTCCACATCGTTGATAAGCCCCCGATGACCTGCATGAACAAAAACCAAAGGATTATCGGATTCAAAATTCCATACATAACAAAGGTCCCGACATGCACTGACTAAGGCACTAGGAGACGACCAGCTCCATGACATACTTGTAGCGCCAAACGGAGTTGCCAATGGGGAAACTTCCTTGGACGAAAGAGGCTTATTTTCCGCAACCATGGACTCAGTGTCTAATAAAGGGACTTGTAGTTTTCTGTAATCTCGCAGTTGCAACGTACTTTCCGTACCAAGTGCAAAGAGCGACGCTATATGTGGATTATGGCGAACGGAATAGACTGAGGACGGTAACTGTGCCGATTGTAAAACAGCTGAGGGAGTCCGGTTATCACACAGAAGAGCGCTTCCATCGTCACCTGCGGCGATGTAAAGATTTTCGTGAAAAGGATTATATTCTACATCGTTCACGGCAATAGCACGATTATGATAAGAAGAAACAGGGAATAATACATTAGAACTTTGTGAAAACGCTTGCAAATCCCACTCTAAAACTTTAGAATCATTTGCAGCCGTTAACAGCTTGCCGTTGCACTGACGGTTCCAGGACACCCCAAAACCCTCTGCTTCATGTCCCTGAAGATGAACGTTAGGACAAAAATCCTCAGCGGGCATGGATGTGTATTTTGTGCGATCAAAAACATATACCTCACCACAAGAGCTGAAACTTGCAATAATATTGGGGTTCTGAGGCATGTGTCTTGCTCGGTTAACATCACCATTGTGCATAATTCTTTGAATTAACTGAAATCGACATGGATGTTGCGGACTGTACCCGCCTAGTTCTCCCAACTCTTCATTATAATGTTTTACAGGATCCAAACTCGTCCGCTCTGCATCTGGTAAATCAATATCTGCCAACTGCAAGTAATTTGGAAATCCTTCCGCGGCATGTGTTCCCAAAAGTAAGCGGTATTTATCAATGGGTTTCTCATTCGATTTCTCCACAACTGAAAGCCACTCGATGCTCAAAGACGGCCATAATAGCGTCCTCGTGACCAGGAGATCATACAGAAACCGCGAATTTTTCTTCCAATGAAAATAGTTTTCATCAACCTGATTTTCCAAGAAAGAAATTCCTTCCAAACGAGTTGCATCTGACTCGCTTTGCATTGCGACTCTTGTATATTGTTCTCAAAATAAGATGAAGCAACCTCCTTAGTTTTTCCTGTTCTTTATTTAATTATTATAAACCATTCAAACTACGCCTTCTATTCTGGTCGCTTTTCCAAAACGCGTCTTCAGCTGTAAACAAACATTTGGTTCGTGCTTGAATTCCTTTCACAGTGTAATGGGGTTTGCAAAGTGCATAATTCGTTTTAACGAGGCCAAAGGAATTACAGTGCAATTTAGCTAGGATGGTTGGTAGGAATGGAATAATATGCTTACTTGTAAAGTTTTAATAGAAATTGGGACATTAAAAACGAATGATTGTTTATTAATAGAAGACGAAGAATACTTGATATGTGATACTTTGGAGTTGAAGAACTCTCAGCCCTCTTCTCATCGACGGCTCCACCAAAGGATCCTTTATTAAGCAATTTCGATTGCAATAAACAGATGCTAGGGTGAGTCTTCTTCTACAAAATAAAATATAAGGAGTAGAGAGGTAATGGGTGAATTTCCATATAAAACCGTGTTGGCTGATGAAACCGTATGTAAGTGAATAAGTTATGCAAAAAGCAATAGGATAGCGGAAGGGAAGATAAAGAATGCAAGTAAGTGAATAATGACAGGAGAGAGGATCGTTGTTGAGCCTTTTTTCAGGACAAGTAGGAAGAAATTAACGGTAACGGTAGTTAAGAATGCAATGCAAAAAAGAAAATAGTCGAAAAGATTCCATCATTATGCAAGTTCTTCTACAAGTGCCATAGGAACTCTTTGCTTTATACTATTATTGAAAAAATTGCGACCATAATAGTTCTCGTCTCCAGCAGCAATTGCTTGTTCCAAGTATTTTTGTTCGTTCCATCGAGCAGAGTCGTGAAAACGAGTCCTTGGGGCCCCTAGGTATCCAAGGATGCGCATACAGGCACTAATTAAATACACTCCTGCGCAAAAGAGAATCAATCCTGCTGAAAAGGGTTTCCAAGAAAAGAGTTTCCATGGCTGGTGAAGTAGCAGCCCAGAAAATGAGTACTCCAAACGATAGTTCAAGGAACAACTTTGGACAATTGGTTCTAACGCATGAGCATAGTAAACTTTACAATGCACACCGTAATCGGCAACATGGACATAATCAGACATTTGAGGCCAAGAGCAAGACCATTTCAAATCTAATGGAGAAATGTTCAGTTGATTGTGCTGACAAATGGCATAATTGGCTTGGTAGTCCTCACAAGCCGATCCTGAGCATACAAGTCTTGGAGTTTGATTGCTCGTGTCTTTAGGATTTGACAACGAAAACTTTATAGCCTGAATTCGATCTAAAGAATGTGAATATGCAAACGTGTTTCCACTATAAAATACTAGGAATAATAATAATACAAACGATGAAAAGAGGGACATGGCGGAGAGCTGGTTGTTTACTACTGCATGACTGGAGCTTATTGTTCAAATGTTTCGGTAAACTCGGAGTACTATAGAACGAAGACACCGAATTCTCCGAAATAAAGTAATGTTGAGAATACGCTTTCAGAATCTATTTACGCAGTATATAATAGTTGAAAGAAAAAGTAAGATGAAAACCATTAAGAAGAAATTACTTTGTACAATGGATTTTTAAACGCAAACCCATAACGGTTCATACGACATGCATTGTTTACATAAACATAAACAATACAGGTAAACAATGCAAAGACGGTAGAGAACGAACATGTTAGCAAACAAAAAAGATAGAAAAGAGTTCAATGAGAAATAAAGATAACTTATTATTGAATAAATAACGGACATGAAAGGATGTATACAGTTTAATTTTTCTTTTTCAATCAGGCCGCTGTGCTCTTATAGTATGTGACAATTTGCTCGAATTTTTAAAAGTCAGATATTCTCATTGAACGAATTTGCTTTCTTTCCTGAATACTTTCCAAAAACAAATCTTCCTTCACGTACAGGACTTGATACTGACGATTGCGAAACACTTTTTTATTCATCAGCATTCGTTTCATGGTATCTTGCTCGAGTCCGAAAGATTTTTTTTTTCAAAGACTGATGGCAGTCAGGATCAAAAACAATCAAACTCTTTAATGAATCGCAATAGCCAACGACCGTAACAGAGTGCCCCTCAGTTTGAAGATAGCAAGGCGATACATGGCGTTTATTTTTTAAAGGATTTTCAAAATGGTCTTTAAAGAACAAGAAAAGTGCGTCTACTGCTGAAGATCGATTGCGAAAATCAAAATCTACGAGACCAACATTTAGCATAAGACCCGTCATCAACGTGTAAACTTCAGTGGCGCCGATCCAAGTTCCTTCCAATTGGGTACCGACTTGCTGATATCCATCAACATCAATTCCCTTTTTCCAAGCATTCAGTAGATGTTTCCTCAAATCCGGGAGATCATATTTGTAATGTTGAGTTTCAAACCAGTCATTATATGAAGTTTGTAACCAAGAAAACAACATCTGAATATTTCGCCAACCACATCCCCAACCATAATCAATATGTTTCACTGTTGAAAAAAAGTATACATCTCCGGAAGCTAGAAAAGCATCATTAATGTTTGCATTCACGAATTGCTGCTGAATGTCACACAAAGAATAGCCCATTATACAGAATATAAATTAGGTTTTGCTTGAATTTGGGCAGTTATTTATTGAATTCGATAATAACGACCAAACTTTTTTTTTTAAAACTCCCCGCCATGTACTAGCTTCCCTAGTGTAGTAAAGGTTCTTTCAGAGGGAGTATAAACGAACGAAGTTTTATTGAAGAACTTTTGCTGGATAGAAGTAGAGGATATCATAAAAAAAAAAAGAGAAATAAAAATGAAAAATTAAAAGTAAAACATTATCGTAGAGAACAAGAATGAAAGATCATGTTTTTCTGAAACAGAAAAAAGTATCAAATATTAAGGGGAAAATAAAATTAGGTCATCAATAAATAAAAATATTCATCTCCAATAGCAGAATTTGTTTTATACGGTGAACAAATAACTCATAAAGTGAGGTGAGAACGTTGATGGTATAGAATAAAAATGTATGGGCAATTTTGAAGATGTCAATCACTTCCGCTGATATTTTCAATAATCATTCGTTTCAATAAAGACCCCCAGCCTTCAGTAGACGTTGGAATGACTATTTCATACGGATAATTTCCAGAGTCTGCTGCGACTGGGGGAAGGTAGGAAAGGCTACGTAGGTTGACAGCCTGAACGATTTGTTCCAATGCACATTCCAAAGATGTAGAAGATGCAGTATAAGAGTCCTTTGACTCGGTAATCATTACATTGACGAGCCACTGCTCCCACGGATTTACTGTGCCTGTTCCAAACCATGACTTCTTAGGTAATCTCTCATAAAAAAGAAGCATCATTTGTGAAGAAGCTCCGTGTTGGTTTGGAATTCCATCCACGAATTCTGCAGCCTTATTGGTAAGAGTCTCGTCCAACTGAGTGTTTCCTAATGTAGGAACTGTAACTTCTAACATGTCTACAGTCTTTGATATCACGGTAGAAAATTGCCTATGAAAGAGAATTGTACCTAAGACCCCTAAAACATAAACCGTTAGCTTGTATTCTTCCTCTGAATAGACAGTCATAGATATATACCTTTGACAGCTTCCGCGGCATATTTATGGCCTACGGTCAAGTCTAATGTGACAGAATTGGTCATCTTAATATCAGTTCTATGTCCTGGATTCAATTAAATACCAAGAGGTGGTTAAAAGAGTTAGGTTCATTATGGGACATATCTGAAGTCATATGTACCTCAACAAACACTCTGAAAGAGATGTAGCCAGTTTTGATATATAGAGAACTACTGAATGCTCCAAAGAATGCATTGACTTGAAGAATGAATGAATCTGTAATACAACGATGTATTTCTACGTGAATGAACTGAAAAGAAGTGGATTAGTGATAAATGACACTTACACTTCAGCTGTCGATAGTAATTATTAATAAAGATAAGTTTTAAAAGGATTCTATGGATTTTGAAAATTTCAAGATCCCGGATCTACCAAAACTTGATATTTCTTGTCAAGCTCAAATTTGGTATCTTCTCTAAGGGAAATATGCACAGAAAGTGATATGAGGAAAGGGATATCTAAAATAAAAAATAAATCTAACTCTGTATCTCTTCTAGAAGTGAAAGGAAGTTGGTCGGAATCGACTGTGTTGTTTCTTCATTAGAACAATATGCCTTTTTAAACAGTTGTATTAGAATACTTTTTTCCCATGACCAAGGAGGAATGCATTTTGGAAGAGGAGGAATCGATTCTGAGGATTGAAGAGGCGATGCACGAGACGAGTCAATAGCTTGTCTTCGTTGTAAATGAAAGGACACCATCGACCAAAAACGTTTCCAATTCCATCCATAGTTAGCTTCTACTACCTCCGTTACAACTTCTGAAAATCTTTCTTTTGAAACGATGCCGTCATCCAGCAAATCCCGAAGGGACGCAGACGTTGCCTCATACTGTTTTTGAAGAGCCAAATGCATTTGTAAGATGCAGGAAGCATTGCACCAATTATGATTGATGGATAGTGTAGTGCCAATGTTCAATACTTGATGGTACCATCCACTGGGGACGAAGACTGTTTGGCCTGGAAACTGAAACAAAATCCGCAAATTCCCACGAATTTCTTTGAAAGATTCCTCCTCGAGAAGGCTTCGTTGGGAGATCCAGGATGGCAACCCTTCATCCTCGAATTTACTTTGAAGATACTCTGCATCGGACGGAGCAATGAAAATCCAGCATTTTACACCGCATAAGTTGACGGACACGGAGTGGCTTTCATATACATCTTTATGCAAAGGTGTTGTTGTTAAATGACTCCCAATGTAGGCAAAACGAAAATCATCATTTTCTTGGTGAATTGTGTATGCATTGAGCCAATCATCCACAAACAAATCAGGCGTTTCGTAAGGTATAGGGATAGATGGATTCCGAAATAAATGCATATCTTTGGGATATATACTTTTTAAATTGCAAGAGTCTTCGGATGTTGGCAATGACATTGATCGCAACATCTCGTCCTCTTCTTGAAGTTTTTGCAGCGCTTTCCCGAGTTGAACAGTTTCACGCTTTTGACCGCCGTACTTGTCTTTTTGAGTACAATATGCCAAGGGTACCTCAACTTCCCCGTACACTTGCTTTAGGTGCACATAGTTGGGAGAAAGTAACAAATCCTGAAGAGCTTCCTCTTCATTAGTATAATACTGTTTACTAGCTTCCAATAAGCATTCCCATAAATTATCCGAAAAAAGGTCGTTATGCGAAACAGCTTTAGACCGAAGAAACTCAAGCCCCTTTGGTAACTGTCTTTCTTCACGATTTTCAAAAATGTCCTGTTGAGATCGATGAACCCACCTTTTTCGAGCCTCCCAATTTGCAGTCAAATTTTTTCCAATCAACACAGGAACACATGGTTTTAAGTATCTCTCTAAAAACGTTGAATATGGACAATCCTCAATATACTCGATAGGATTCAACTTGTACATCATAGCTGGACCGACCTCAGCAAACCAGATGAACAACCCCGTCTTATAGTTGCTTGTGGTAGTACGCAAGTGGTATAAATGAACCGATCTTTTTGCTAATCGTCAAGGGCCCTTGAAAACGCTACAGCAATGTGCAAAGGAAGAGCTTTTGATTTTTTATCTTTGTTACTAGCTGATTCTCCGACTTTAAATTTCGTTTACAATCAGATTTTTGAAGCCCAAAAATAAAGAAAAGCAAATATCTACGAAAGCGAATACTTTTTAAAAATGTTTATTAATCATACAGGTGATTTTAAACTGCAAAAATTTCGAAGCTGAAAAAAAATAAACTTTCGTTAAAGCTAAGCTTGTTGTTTCAATGAGGTATTTGGTACCTGGGGCAGATTCGCCAATTGTTCGCGAATATGACGTACAGTTCAATTGGGAATATCGAGATTTGATGCAAAAGTTTAAGAAGCAATAAAGAGACAGGCGTCGTCGGCGGAACCAGACGTATGAATCATAAGTGGATGTGGCGATCGAACTGATAACACAGTTAAACAATTGACATTGATGGAATTGCTTCGTCATTGTTCCTACATGAAAGGTATATATGGGAACGTTCCATCATGCTAAAGATTAACGACAAAGTTTAACTTAACACATAATGAGTTCTTTTACAGGAAAGTCAAGTGAAATGGCCTCAAAGGCCAAAAAGTACATGTCAAGCCCAGGTTCTGTTCAGAACACAGACCAAAACTTTAGTAACCAAGAGCAAACTAGAAGCGGCGGAAACTTTGACAACCGTTTTTCAGATGAGGAACGTGGTTATAGCAATGCTGATCAAAGTGCAGCTCCCGAGTATTCTCACCCCTCTCAAGGAGATCCTTACAGCGGACAAACAGCTGACACCAAGCGTGGCTTCTCTTCTCAAAGAAGTGGTGGTAGAACCGATTACGGTAACCCTCGTCAATCTCAAGGTTACACACAGAGTACTGAATATGGCGGTGACCAAGGTGAAGATTATGGTCGAAATTACGGAGGTAGTGGTGGCTCTTATGGATCCACTGGTGGTGCTTCTGCAGGTGATTACGGTACTTCTGGTGACTACAGTACTTCTGGTGACTATGGTGGCGGAAATCGCACAAGCACCTATAATGCTGGTAATCAGGATGTTTATAACAGAACCAGCTCTTTGGGTGATGAAAATCAATATGGCCGTACCCAATCTACCAGCGGAGCTAGTCAAGGTAATTACAATACAACTGGAGACGAGGCCAGTTACCAAACTTCTGGAAACCAAGGCAAGTACGCTCAATCAGGCAACTTGGGCGAAGAAGGTCAATACGGATCTAGGGCTACCCAACACCAACCTTCTAGTGGATCCAAATCTGAAGGTTACAATGCCGGTAGATACACGACGGATCCCAATGCTGCCTCTAGCAGGGCAGGAGGTGCTGACCAAGCTGGTCAAAACTTGACACAGAGCGGTGGTCAGAGAGTAAATCAAGCTGAATCCACTGGCCGACATGGCGTTCAAGGTACTAAATCGCAGGCCCAAGATTTGGGCAATGAAGCGCAACAGCATGCTTCATTTACCTCGAAAATGAAGGGAAGCATGGAGAAGATGTTTGGTAAAATGACTCGCGATGAAGAACTAGTCCAAAAAGGCGAGAATATGAAGACCGGCGGCGGTGGGCGCTTGTAAATGTTTTCATAATCGATACCATTAATGCTGATGATAACGTTATGTCTCTGAAAAGTTTATGACAAAAAGGTGAAAATGATTTTTTTTTAATTTGTAAAAAGAGAGATTGTATGTATGAAAACAATTGGAAATGAAATGTTTTTGGATGAATTATAAATTATTGAGTGGTAGCCGTAAGTATAATTGAACAGTATTAGCGAAATTCGTCATGAATCATTTCAATTTATTTAAACTACAAGTAGACATTTTTAAATTAAGGAAAAAAACCAAAAGAAAAATGTAATGTAACAATTAACGGTCATTATAGGAAGCCGATGAAGAGGGAGGTGGATGGGTTAAAGTTTTATTCATATGTAAATTGCGAATGGATGAAAAAAGTCCTGAAAATCTCGTTGAAATATTTTGTGGTCGGGTTAGACTGTAAGGATGTTGTGCTAATACGACGTCAAACATGTCGTCGTCAGCAATAACATTCCATATATCATAGGTAGTCGTCTTCATCCACTCAAGCAGAAAAGGTTGACCGTAATCAGATATACAGTCGGTGGAAGGTAGAGAATGATATTTCTGCAGCTCAGTTTCATCTCTAGACTGCAGAAAAGAATAATATTTAACAGTAGATAAAAACCCAAATATATATGCATCAAATTGTGCCCGTAGCCATTCATTACTTCCTTCATATTCCGGTAATGATTTTTCCTGTTGAGAAGAAATTGTGGAAAGGATATCGTCCATCCATCTTTTATCGGCTCGTGTGAGATTGGCAATAGGTTTGATCGAAGGATCTTCATAACAAATTTCTTTTGTGTCCGCACGAACTACGACATCAGCCATTTTGTTTTGATTCAACATAATGAGAGTGTTTGTGGTTCCAGCAAGCCAGCTTTCTGTAGAACTCGATTCCAAAACATGCACCTGTTGCAAAGGTGTATAAGGGGAAAACATGCTTTTCTTTCCGAAAAGAATTAGTGGAAAGCCAAGGTACGCCATTAAGGAGTGTTTATCGCTTGTTTTCAAAGAGGATGGCTTGGAAAGGGTTGTTTCGAGATAGTTTGAGGACGGATCAGCAGAATCATGCAGACTGGATAGCAAATTTGGGATGAGAGACAAGAGAGAATACTGCGATTCTCCCAATCGTTCGGCAACCCGATCGTAAACAAGAACTTTTTTTCCTAAAAGAACGAGTTTCAGCAGTACGAGAGCATTTTGCTTCCAACGCAGAAAAAAATCTTTCCTATCTACTCCTAGTGATACTTGCAGTTGAGGACCTTTGTTGACTAAACTTTTGTAAAAGTCCTAAATATCGATTTCGTTAGAAAGTAATTGTATTTTAGCAACATTTGATAGTATTCATACTTGAAGAATGGACAAATCGGAAAAGTCATGTTGGGAAAAATAGGCATCGGTCACGATTTCCAAATTGTCTTTGATATGACCAAATTGAGGAGTGGAAAAAATGAGCACAACTGCTTTTTGAATGCTAGGTCGAGTTATATCCGAAGGAAGGTTTTTGACATAATTGATACTTAGCTGACGACTGCAAGCCAACCCAAAGGCTGTAGATTGTTGTGGATCAGGATATGGTAAAGTGAAGTATACAAAATCTTTTTCTTTCTATAGAGCAAACTCTGTTAGAGAAAAATGAAAACATAAAGGAAATAAACAAGAGGGAAAGGCATTGTTGTACGAAGACGATTGAAGCAAAACTTACCAGATGAGCGCCGTCAGGTAAAGACAAAAAGGGCAGAATGGACCATTCTTTCGGTAGTTCTATTGACTGTGGAAATACATGCTCAATTTCAGGACCTCGTAAATGATGACTATGGAGATATGATGTTAGAAGAGACGAAAAAAGAGACCGACCGGATAGAAAACGAGCAAAGTCATTGCTACTTACAAATCTACGGTAACCATGCAATAGAAGCTGGATGTAGTTATAAAATCATCCATGACATGAATTCTGAAATTTGATAGCAAACAGAAGAAGGTCGCTTCTTAAATACGTCGTGAGAAGCCTTGTTTCCGATGAGCTTATAAGGCGGATTTCACGAAAAGAGAGTCCAAAAAGAATTCAAAAAGAAAGAAATAAAAAGAAAAAGAAAGAAAAGGAAAGGATAAAAAAAAGGGGCAAAAGAAGGAGGAAAAATAAGAAGCAAGCGCTTTATAAGAATAGCATCCTGTGCTCCTTTGGAAGAGGTTACAAGGTGTAGTGGTAGTAGGTAGTAATCGTGGTAGTACTAACTGATCGAAAAGTGGATTCAGTAGGAAAAGAAAAACGAAAGGAAAAAAGTCATAAAAGGAGAAAAATCTGCTTGATACGCTCGTTTTCTTTCATCTTGTTCCCAGCGATCTCTGTCTGAGACAAGGAATGCGTTACGAAACCTTTTCTTTGTTATAAGATTAAAAACAAAAAATTAAATGGAAAATCAAACGCCTTGGTTCAGGGATCTGTAGGCGCCTGTTCGTCACGGGAAGAATAGTATTGAGTATGAATGGGAATGAGTGGAATATCTAAACAAGCTATTCGGTGCAAACTTGAAGTTTGTTTGGAATTTGATTTACTAACAAGTAGCAGTACTGTCCTCTAGATAGATTAGAAAAGATGTAGAGAAACGTTCACTCGTTCGACCATTGAAGGTATAGCTGGAAACAATTAGACGCTATTAGCTCTTCTAACAAGTGATCTATTTCATTCTTGTGTATGTATGTGAGTGTGTGTATCCGTATATCTTTTCATTCGTACAAACTTGTATCTTCACTTTTTTACTTTATGATTGTTTACTTTCGTCGTATAGCAATACACTCCTTAGTGTTATCTTTCGCGGCAGGATCCTCACACCATATTATTGTGTGTTTCGAGAGCAACAAACAAGTAAATCAATAGACCAACCTTTTCAATTGATCCTAATTGATCATCCATTGCATACGTGCTCCATTTTTTATTGTTTGTTTACTTCGTATTAGGCGACAATTCCTTAACGATCTGCTGTATCAACAATCATACTAACGCGGTATCCTACTGTGACAGAATAGGTCTTTTACTGCCTGTTTGAAACTCTCTTATGAATTATAATTCCTACGCATGGTTGAAAAAATGAGATAATCCATAGCGAATTGGATCACTCGAGCAGAGAATGAATTTAACTCGAGATGAAATAGAGACTTTGTGTGAAAGATTTTCGTTGCATGGACCAATTTTTCTATAGCAAAAAGACAGATATTTTTAACTCACAGGTGAGTGTATCTGTTGTTATTTGAATTTACGTTTCCCTTCTATAAACTCCATCAATCACGGCAAGTTTGTGGCGTATCGATAATTTCATAGATGAGAAGAATACAATTGTTTATTGCTTCCTGTTGGTGCTTTTATTGAAATTTCGTCACTTACTATCTATGGCAACGGCTCCCTAGAAACTACTCTCTTCTACTACCAACTACATTTTTTATGGATAAACAAGTTTCTTTAGCTTAGCCGTTTGAAGGTTTAGTTGGAAACCTTGGGACTATATATAATATAGTTTTCCTATTTAGATTATCTAATAATTAAGGTTCAGTGCGGATACAAGAACCAATGGTGTTTTATTAATAACCTAAATTCCTATTCCGAGTTATCTTTATTTATTTTAATGGTAGTAACGTTATAATTGTATGCTCTCTAGTAGAATAGCTGTAGAGAAGTATTGAATAATATTACAGTTGTCTAGCTACAAAGGAGCAAATGCATAAGCTTCTTCCCTCCATAAAGAATGAATGTGATTGAGTGTCAATTTTTTCGACTCGGTACGGAATAATGGTTTTCCGAGTCCTGCGGAGAAGAAAGGTTTTTTTTTTTTATTTTTACCATTCTATTCATTCTTCAACTCTTTCTTTCCAATGAATTCCTCTTCCTAACAACCTTCTCGTATTCTAGATATCCACCGCCTGCCCAACGATTTAATATGCCTCTAATTTGAGTAGAATTCTGCTTCCTTTATCCTATGAGGTGACTTCTAACTCCATTCTATATGCTTCATTTTATATGGACACACACTTTTGTCTTCTTGAATGTTTATTTGTTTATGTTTATTTCCGTTAATATGAACAAACTTTTACCTTCCTTTCGATACACCCTCACTAAGTAGCACCTATACCCCAACCAAACCGGTTTGTTACCTTTGATTTTGTTACTTAGTTGATAAACATCGTGCGGTATTTGCTTATATCTTTCTTCTCTATGAGGGATTCCTTTATCATTTATTTTTTGTTCCTTTCTTCGTCTATTTTTTAGGATTTTGCGTTCCTCGGGGCCGAAAATGAACTAAAACAAACGAACCTTTTTTCTTTCATTGGATGCCCTACCCTTCCCTCTTTTCCAATGAACCCCTCTCCACTTGAACCCCTCTTCTATATAATTCCGGCAATGAAAAATTCATGACGTAAGGAACATAAATAAACTAGCAGCCATTGCCGCCTTTTCATTTTTCACTATATACCTCATTTTTTTTTTCTTATTTCTTTTAGGAAACAAAAGTTCAAAGTAGATTCGTGATTTTATTCAGTTTCTACCGGTTTTCGTATGTAAAGAAGCCAACCGCATTAAGGAGCTGTTTAATAACAAATTCTCTTTAGGGAGTTACTTTATATTTTCCTGTTTCTAAAATAAACACAAACCGGTGGATTTTATTA
The DNA here is from genome assembly GCF_000004155.1 of Schizosaccharomyces cryophilus OY26. Classification (NCBI taxonomy): domain Eukaryota; kingdom Fungi; phylum Ascomycota; class Schizosaccharomycetes; order Schizosaccharomycetales; family Schizosaccharomycetaceae; genus Schizosaccharomyces; species Schizosaccharomyces cryophilus. The sequence continues at coordinate 386,041 of NW_013185625.1, read as the reverse complement.
CCTACGTGTGCAGCAGGATTGGAATATTTTCAGCTACGGATCTTTTATTGACTGTAATTCCCCTCTATCACACTACCAAGTACCTTGCTGTACTCTATTTACCTACTTGACCTATTTGACAGTAGGGGTGTGTTTGTGTGGTTTGCGCGAGACCAACGTTAAGCATACTTCTGTTTCTCCTATCCCTTTTTACCTGTTCATTCCTCATTTGCATTTGGACCGCCCAGGGGTCGAGGAAAGGAAATTAGAACACTTTTTTTTATTGTTCTTCTTGTTTGGTATTCAAAATGGTTATGATTGGTGGTCTCTCCAAAGAAGGAGATGCTCGAAAAATTAGCAATAAGATTGAAAAGCAGATTGAAGCACAACGGAAAAAGAATCGGAAAACGTACAAAATTTTATTACTAGGTAAGTAAAGAGACAAAAAAGGCTTGAAACTTTCTGCAAACTCGTGCGATCACCGCGCTTGTTAGTTGTGGTTATGTTTGAAAAGAAATCAAAAAGTCATTGCCGTAAGAATATTTTATAATTATGCCAAGCTTTTTACGAAAAAGCTTCGGTTACGTTTGCTTTGATTTTTTTCTAGCTTTGTTCTTTTGGTTTCGTTGTCTTGTCTACAGTAGAAATGATTTGATATACAAAATGGTTGACTTTTTACTAACCGACAAAGGCGCTTCTGATAGCGGTAAAAGTACCATTAGCAAACAAATAAAAATTTTAAATTCGAATGGATTCAGTCAGGAGGAAATCATGTCTTTTATCCCAGTTATCCGGCGGAATTTACTGGATCCAGCAAAAACGCTCATAAAACTCGTTAGGAATGAGGAAATTCCTTTGGATCCTTTAAACATTCACAATTGTGAAATCATTGAAAAATTCATTCCTAATCCTGGTGAGCTGGTATCCTTGGATTTCGGAAAAGCCATTTCTGACCTCTGGTCCGTCAACAATATTCGAAGGTGTATGTATCGGAATGACTCTTTTCTTATAGATTCAGCCCCCTATTTCTTTTCAAGGGCAAATGCCATTTGCAGTCAAGACTACGTACCTACAATTGACGATATTTTGCATTCCAGAAACTCCACCATGGGGATTTCTGAAATTTCTTTTGGCATAGACCATTTACAAGTCCGTATGTTTGACGTGGGTGGACAACGGACGGAGCGAAGGAAATGGATCTACTGCTTTGAAAATGTCAATTCTATTATATTTTGTGTTTCCCTTAATGATTTTGATAAGAAGCTTTATGAGAGACATGTCGCCAACCGCAACCGATTACTGGAAAGTATCGGTCTTTTTGATTCCATCATTAATAGCCAATGGTTCGTTCAGTCTTCCATTATCCTTTTCCTCAATAAGTTTGATTTGTTTCGCAAAAAGTTGGAGTACGTTCCGTTTATTGATCATTTCCCTCAATACGCTGGCAAAAACTCTGTGAAAAGCGTCACCAAATTTATTCTTTGGATGTTTGTAAACCCCAGCGTCAACCGACAAAAGCATAATATTTACCCTCACATAACAACTGCCGTCGATACTTCCAATATTAAGGTTGTATTCGCTGCCGTGAAAGAAACCATTTTACAGCATAGCTTAAAGGAAGCTGGAATGTTTTAATCTCTTTTTGTTACATATTCGTGCACAGTCTTTCTACATCTTCCTTGTCACGCTAGATTATGTTTTTCTTTTTATGTTTTTCTTAATTTTTTTTTTTGTTTCTTTTTCTATTTAAGGCGTTCGATTGATTCCTTCGCAAGTTTTTGGTTGTATTTATTCATCACATAAATGACCTTGATTTGAGAATCTACATGGTGAGTTTCTTGAGATTGATGATTCGGTGGATTTGTTATGTTGTATTGAACGCCCATACTATTTGAACAAAATTACATTTGCTAAAACTTTTTATGTTTCCCAATCTCTTTCCAAATGGATTGTTGTTTCTTCAGCTTATTTGCTTACTTTTGTGTCTTATTTTTTTTTTTTTTTTTATTTTTTTAGCTTTCTTTCCCAAATTTCTATGGACCCTATAATAATGAAGCAGAAGAGACAAAAGGATGAAGACTACTTATTGGGAATGAGTGTTTTCATCCGCTAATTTTTCTTTTCTCTAAAAAGGTTAATTGCTTTTGCTAATAATGCCTATTAATGTCACATAATTCCTCGTAATAGCAATTGGAGCCTCAAAAATATGATATAAAAAGAAATGCCTTTACATTCTTTTTTGCGCAAGGCATTATCCTCGTATCAAAATATGATTACGCCCGAGTGTTCTCTGTATTTTTTAGTCTACTCTAATAAAAAAAAACTCAGCTACTGATACTATAAAATCTAGCACATTTTCTATTTCGCTGTTATGAAAGAAATACATTTATTTTGCTTATGATAGATAGACTGTATACTGTGTTTATTGAAAGGTTAAAATCAAACTGTCCTGTAAAACAGATTGAGACTCCATAAATAGTAAAAGGTCAAGTTATTAGTAACCGATTCATTGTCAAGCATATTTATTAAAGAACCATACAGAAAAAAAGAACTTTGTTTACATCGGCCTATTGATATTTTCCATGGTAAAATGACATGAAATTCTTGAACATTGATCTTACCACAATCTTTATCCTTCGAGGCAGCAACAACTAAATAAAGAAAACAAATTGTGTATTTTATATAATAAATTGCCCTACAAAGAACAAATATCCTTTAGTTTGCTGAAACATCACCAATGAAAATCATTGCACTTCCTTTGCCCAAGCAAAGGGTCTTTTTTCATTGTTATCCATCAGAAATACTTTTGAAAAAGGTTACGATTCATGACAGAGTTGTAAATCGTATTTACAATACTTGGGACGCTTGGAGCAAATCTAAAAGCTTCATTAAGCAAAAGACAGTTTCTATTGGAAATCGTGTTCTACATCAAACTCCACACGAAGAAAGCTTCTTAAAGTCGTTTTCTTCAGCTAAGAAACTCGACGATGGTGAATTCCATTCTACAACTATGATTGAGCGACCCAGTTCTTTAGAACCTAATAGGATATTCCAAGAATTAATCCAACTCCAAGGGATGAGACGGTTGCACAGGAATAATCTCATTCTTAATATTATTGGACTTCCTCTAACTATTCCGTTTATCTTAATTCCCATAATTCCAAATGTCCCAGGATTCTACCTATGCTACCGGGCATATTGCAATTACAGAGCCATGCTCGGCACTTTACAAATTAATCGTTTACTCGGAAAAAAAGAAATTAACATTAATAGTAACGAAAAGCTCGAATCTGCATATCGTTCCTTTTTAGATGGTGATAACCATAAACTCAATGAGTTTGTAGGGCACCAAGAATTTAGTGATCGATATCAGAGAGCTATAAAACAGGTAACTAAGTCTCCTAATAATCAATAGGCTTCCTTTACTGAGCTCTCAAGATGAAACGTTTATGACTTAACAAAGACCGAAAATGACTTAATTCGAATGCAATGCCTTTGGTATCTTTCCTTCCACCGTCAAGGTTATGACACGTCGATGAGTAAAGGATAGTCTCAGGATTGAAAAAAATATCATGAACATCGAAGAATTGCTTCATTCGCCATTACCTTTATTGCTTCACGGAGTTGGCTGAAGATTTTCAGACCTTGTTCATTATTAACGTAGCGTGTCTTATGATATTGTTCAATTTAAGAAACTGCTCTTCATTTCCAATTTAACTGCTAATCTTTCTTTTTCCTGTAGTTAGGTTGATCCACTAGCTTGCATACTTGTTCTTTCGTTTGATTATAACTCCGTACTTTCTTTTTTTTTTATTACTTAGAGCTGTCTTTAATATGAGCGCTGAACCGTCGAAGCTACCTAAAGAACCTGAAACTGTTTATATTAGTCCCTTATGGTCATTTAATCCCGATCATCCTCCTTCAAATTCTGGGTCATCATCTTTCAACATCTCTGAACGCACGTCTTCCTCTTCAAATATTTCCCCTCTTCCCAATATAAACAGCTTTCTTCACTCTGGCGAGACTCCTATAACTAATGAAGCTCTTTCACACTCTCTCCTTCATCAACAAGAATTAAGTAGGTATCCAGCTTTTTCCGCCAATCCAAAAAATGGCTCTACTTCCTCTGCGAGTAGCAGAGAAGGATTAAAAGGTTCAGAATACACTCAAAGTATCATTAATCCGTCCTTATTCAGCCACTTAGACTTTAATTGGATTTACCGTTTTAAAGAGGAGGATGACGATATTCATAATCCAAAGTCATCAGTTATCAGCTTCAGTAAGGAGAAGAAATATTTGGGTTGGTCTCGCTTTGCCGATATATTATCACTTGTTCTTTTAGCTCTGGGTATTTTCCTGCTTTTCATAGTGTTCCCAGCTTTGACATATACTGGAAACATTTCTCCTAAAAAGGATTATGATCCTGTTATGGCTGACCAAATTACTGATCACCTATTCAGTCATTTACGTTTTCCTCGAACTAACCTAGTTGATCCTGACACACCAGAATCGGCTCATACCAGACTTGATGTGAATGGGAAAATCCATCAACTTGTATTTTCAGATGAGTTTAATAAGCCTGGTAGGACCTTTTATGCTGGAGATGACCAATTCTGGGAGGCTGCTGATTTGCATTATGCAGCGACGAATGACCTCGAATGGTATGATCCAGATGCAATAACTACAGTCAATGGTACATTGGCTATTCGGTTGGATGCTTTTGGAAATCATAATTTGAATTTTCGATCCGGTATGTTGCAGTCGTGGAATAAACTTTGTTGGAAAGGAGGAATTATAGAGATCTCTGCATCTCTTGCAGGCTCTGGTGAGCATGCTGGTTTATGGCCTGGTTTATGGACAATTGGCAACCTTGCTCGTCCTGGTTATATGGCCACAACAGATGGAGTATGGCCTTATTCTTATTCCCAGTGTGACGCGGGAATAACACCAAATCAGTCATCATGGGATGGTATATCGTATTTACCCGGACAGAGATTGGCTAGCTGCACATGTGCTGGGGAAGACCATCCTAGCCCTGGCGTTGGTCGTGGCGCACCAGAAATTGATGCGCTTGAAGGTTCCACTGAAAAGCTTCATCCGGAGGATGAGCTTGACGTTGGCTCCGCTTCCCAGTCTAGTCAATTTGCTCCTTTCGATATGTATTACTATCCAAATTATGATTTTTTGGTAATCCATAATCACAGCATAACCCACATGAATTCTTATGTGGGTGGGCCGTTCCAAGAAGCAGTATCTGGAATAACTATTTTAAATAATAGTTGGTACGAAGGAAAGGCCTTCCAGACTTATGGTTTTGACTATAAACCAGGTGAAGCTGACGGGTATGTGTCATGGTTTGTAGGTTCAAATAACACCTGGTCAATGCTTGGACAAGCTGTTGGTCCCAACGGTAACGTTGGGGCTCGACAAATAAGCCAAGAACCCATGTCGATTGTTTTTAACCTTGGTATATCAAACAACTGGGCTTATTACTATTTCCGAGACCTGCAATTTCCTGCTATCATGTCCATTGATTACATTCGTATTTATCAGGATCCTGATAATGACAATATGCACATTGGATGTGATCCCCCGGGTTATCCTACAACTGAGTATATCGCTAATCATCCTATTGCTTATAAAAACCCAAACAAAACGAGTTGGGAAATGACTGGATATGAATGGCCAAAGAATAGTCTAATGCATGATTGTAATATATAATGCTTAATTGAATAACTTATTGAATGACTTATGATTTCTAAATATTTTTTCATGGTAAAACCAATCAACAAAGTGCCCGGCATAATTAAAATTTTGATTTATTAAAAGCTTAATTAAATAAGATATTTATATAACTACAAAGAAATGGCATGGTACTTTTCGAAATTTTCAGCACTTAAAGGAGAGATATTTCCGGTGTCTGGCAATTCGAAGGTAAGCGGCACTTCTGCATGTTCAGTATTCATCATATCGTCTAAGATTCTTAACCCCTCCTCTCCAGCAATATTACGGGCATCTCTTAATTTAGAATCAAATTCTAGTAGCATTTTCTTGGTTGAAAGCCGTTCAAGGATCAGCTTTTTAGCACGAACATCTATTTCAGAAAGTTCCAAAGAGCTGAACTTTTCCAGCTCTTCTAAAACCTTCATTTTAATTTCAACTTTTTCAAGCTGAGATTGAATTAGGAGGAAGACTAGACGACGTAAGTGTCTGCGCTCGCAAGAAGCTATGATCCTTGATTTTTCACCCGCAGCATTTAATGCAGCTCGGGCAGCTGTTTCTAAAGCATTTGAAGAGGGTAGATCGCTTTCTTCATTTTTCGTTTCGGAAGCTTCGGAACACTTCTCGGTTGAAATATCTGTGGATTGATTTTGTTTGCTTTGTTGTTGTACGATAGACGCTAAGAAGGTTAAAGTACTCAAGACGGGATTTTCGGTTTCTTTAAATGGTAAGAATCCATGTTTAAAGGGACCATAATCTGGCTGCTGAACCTCCTTATAAGGATCCTCAATCGGTAACCGTAAGAAATGAACAAGACATTGCTCCTTTGTACGAGTACCGACATGAAGAGCAATTTGGTTCCAATCATCATCGTATTCTTCAATTCCCTCTAGTAACAACAGCGTTTCCTGCTCGGTCCATGGTGCGTCTCGATCATGGGCGAAAGTGACACCTTCCATAAACAAAAAGTCAGAGGAGGTATAAGTGTTTGCGAAACGGCCCTGATGATAACAATGAGGGCAGATAGTGTACTCTTTATTTTTCAGATTATGGTACCATGCTTGCGAGCAATCAACACCGCAAGAGTAGCAAGTCTTGTGGAGAAGCAGAGCGGATTGTGGATCGTTCTCCAGTGAAGCATCTTTTACTTCCAGTTTCCCCTCTCTTGCATCGTAGACGCGTTCTTCTACTTTTAGAAAATCAGGCGTAGGTTTCTCGTTTTCGCTTTTTTTGGGTGCATGTTGAGAGAGTATTTCCTGTGTTAGAATTGGCGTGTTGTTGATCGCTTGCACATGACCAGAGACGGGAGGGAGTCGAAAGGGAGGTCTTGTTTCTGGATCGACTTGGTAATTGATGAGACCCCATTGCTCTAAAAATGCATGAACGCGAATAATGGCACACACGTCACCAACTAGATTTCGCCGACAAGCAGTGACAGTCAAATACTCAGTGGGCTCCAAACGGTAAGTGTTAATCATAAAATCTCTATATTCTTTATACACACTTGGGTTCTTTAAGGGTGATTTCCCGTTAAAAAACTCGGGATTGGATTTTCGTTCAATATCGTGAATTTTAGACATGTCAAACCACCCTGCATAGGAAGGAACAATGATGGGATGCATTTGCTCCACCACAAACGGAGCTGGAACGGTTGCAGAAGACATTTTGACGCGTATTGCCTTCTACAATTTAACGATATCAGTGTAAACACACAGTTTTTTCTTTATGAGGATTCCTATCCAAAAAATTACAAAAATAAAATAAATAAAGACATGGAGTTGCCTAGTGTCAATGCCTCAATGAGCTGAAAAACTGCTTTTTCTCTTGCTATGCCGAAAGTACGTGGTTAAGTTTTGGTGGTTTGTTTTGCTGTGCTCTCGAATAGCGAGTTCGGTATGCTATACTACATGGTATACCGAAGCATAATACAACACTAACGAAAACAGAAGTAAACAAACAAAGAACTAAAGAAAAGAATAGAAACCCGCATCAAGGAGCCTCTTGTTTTTAAAGAAACAATCGCAGGAAGAAGCAAGACATGATTTGATTTGAGACAAAATTTACTTCGCTTTCAAGTTGCGAGATGAAGGCGTTTATGTTTGTTTACAAAAGAACGCTGTACGTCGAACTCTGCAGCACTTGAGAGTATCATTATTAAGGAATTTAAACATCATGGCAAGGCAAATAAAATACAAAGATAAAAAATCAATTAAAACAGTTTCCACTAGCAAAGTGGAAAAAAAATCAAGGGGCCAACCGGATTTGAACCAGTGACCTGGGGAGCTGCAATCCCTCACTCTACCACTGAGCTATGACCCCAAGATGCATAAGTATAGGTTTTATGGATTATACAAACCTGTTAAGCTTTAGTTTTTTATTTCTTTTCGGTTTTGGTACAAATTTTTTTCTTTTTCTTTTTTTTTTGGTTCATTCATTCGTTAGCTCGTTTACATATAGTCAGTGGAAATTTTTTCCGTGGTTGGTCCATGTTGCAGCTTTGCTCTTCCTTTCACCTCTTGATTATCAAATCCATCCGAGTCGAGAATTAGAAACAGTATTTCAATCATATAGCGCATCTAGGAGACCCAAGCGAGAAATTCTTCTCGAATGTTGCTGGGCTTGATTTACCTCTTAGTAGAATAGAAAGAGCAAAAAAACCTTGATAGGATTATTATTGTTCCTTAAAATTTACTAGTATTAGTAATGAGAGAAAATTTCAATTCAGCGGTTAAATAACCCTCAGAGAACACAACACTAGCAAACAAAAGTATCGGAGATTCCTCTTCTGTGGACTCGGTAAGTGAATAATCTCATTGCAATTGCACATTGGAATTTCCTATCTGAAATTGGAAATCCTTTGAAACTTGTTCGCGGTATCGTTATTATCAGATCAGAGCCTTCGGTTCGTTCTTCCCGATCCCAACCATACCATATACCAATTTCCCTAGAACGTAAAAGTTGCTTCAACCGCAAAACTTTTTTTTGGATAATTTTTTAGGGATTCACATCTGTATTTGGCTTCAACAGTCTCGTTCTCACCTACAAATTTTATTGTAGTAAAAAATTTTTTAATTGACCCAGAAAAAGAGGGATATAATTTGTCGACTTTATTGATTTCTAGAAATGAACGGATCTATCACTTCAACAAGTATGACTCCTCCCAAGGCTTCTACCAGTGGATACAGTGAAAGGAAGTATCGTCCTTGGAATGATTTCCGCAGTGATACTTTAACAGTTCCCTCGGATGAAATGCGCCAAGTCATGTACGAAGCCACCGACGGTGACTGCGTATATGAAGAAGATGATGATACTAAAAAATTGGAAGAATTTGTAGCTAAAATGAGTGGAAAAGAAGCTGGTCTGTTTGTCACTTCTGGTACTCAAGGAAACCAACTGTGTATCCGCACGCACCTGCATCAGCCTCCTCACAGCATCGTTTGTGATGATCGTGCTCATATTTATAATTGGGAAGCAGGAGCTATTGGACTTTTTACTCAATCTATTGTTCGTCCTATCGCTCCTAAAAATGGAAAGTACATCACCGCGGAGGAAGTCGAAAGCAAATTGATTGTCGGAGACGATATCCATTTTGCTCCTACTGGCTTAATTTGCTTGGAAAATACAATCAAAGGTGTTGTAATCCCTATCGAAGAAGTTGCTCGTATTTCTGCCCTTGCCAAGTCCTACAACATCCCTCTCCACTGTGACGGTGCTCGTTTGTGGGACGCTTCCGCTGCTACTGGCGTTTCGATTGAAGAGTATAGTTCTCATTTTGATACCATCAGTCTTTGCTTGAGCAAAGGTCTCGGTGCTCCCGTTGGCAGTGTAATTGTTGGACCTAAGGCTTTCATCAACAAGGCCAATTGGTTCCGCAAAGCTTACGGTGGTGGTATGCGTCAATCTGGTATGTTGGCTGCTGCTGGTTTGTATTCTATTGAACGCAATTTCCCCTTACTCACTCGTGTTCATCAATACTGTCAAGATTTCGCCAAGTATGCTGAATCATTGGGTGTTGAGTTTGAAGTTGCTCCTGAAACCAACATTGCTATCCTTTCCAACGTAAACGTAGCTATCCTTGTTGACGAAGCCAAGAAGGCTGGTATCGTTTTGATGGGACCCCGTGTGGTTTTCCATATTCAAATCACGGCTGAAGCTGTTGAAATCTTAAAACAGGTCTTGATCCGAACTGTTGAGCGTCAAAAACTGGAGCCTAATGTCGTTGCCAAACCCGGCGAATTCAAGGTCGGATATTAAAATATTGGGTATACAGTTGCTTCTCTTTTATTTTCTTTCATTCATAAAAAGGTCCTTGGATTATTTTTTGTTTAGTCTTTTTTTGTCTTGTGTAACTCTGCTAAATTATTATGATGCTGATAACTACACAATTGGTCCTCGTCCTCATAGTTTATGAATTCTTCTTTTATGTTTTGCATAGTTTCAACAAAAATCCAAGATGGATCAGGTTGTTTGCTTATTTAAATTATTACTATTTTTGTTTTAAATTACCACTGATCCTCATAATTTTCAGGGTTTGGTTGTTTTTTGATACTAATAAGAATTCTTGTATATCCATCACTCATTTTGTCATCGATGTCCGTTAAGAATAAAAGTTAAGTTTGAAAAAGAACAAATTGTAAGAGAAACCAAGCAACAATCAAAAATATGTGAAAAGGTGATTCTGTATGACTGCCACCCTTATTACAATGCATGTATTCACCGCATTATCTCCAAGAGTAGCTTAGACCTACACGGGACTCATTGGGCATGCCATCTATATTGACACGGCTAAATGACTTTAAAGATGGAATATCAAGTATAAAATTTTCCCCTGTAGAGAAGGATCACTTGCTTATAGGCTCCTGGGACAATGGCCTAAAATTAGTAAAGGCGACAGAAGAACAGCATTGCTTACAGAGTTATCCTGTCTCTAATCCAGTCCTGACCGTTGGATATTTGAATGCGACAACAGCTTTTGCTGGAAGTCTTGAGGGACTTGTGCATTTAGTAGACATTCCATCTGGAACTCATTTAGTCATTGGCAAGCATGGAAAGGGTGTCTCTTGTACGGCTAATATTCAAGAATCTGGTATGAAAATGTCCTGTAGATTTTCTGTGCTAGTCCTGCTAATCATGTATTGAAAATAGATTGCTTCGTGACAGGCTCTTGGGACCAATCTTTTCAGTTATGGGATGCTCGACAAAAGAATGCCATAGATAAAAGGTTTATTGAAAAAAAGATCCTAGCTGCTAGTTCAGCTTTTAATATTCTGGTCTTTGGATGCACAGAGAGAGAGAATTTGGTTTATGATATTCGTAATCTAAAGATGCCTTTTCAAAGAAAACCATCAACCTTTAAGTACATGACTAGAGATGTTTGCTGTCTCCCAGGTGCAGAAGGGTTTGTGTCCTCAAGTATTGAAGGAAGGACGTCTGTAGAGTATCTCAATCCAAGTCCTGAGTGGCAGATCAAGAACTTTACATTTAAATGCCACCGTCAAATTCAGCAGCAGCATGACATTGTATATCCTGTGAACTCTCTTGCTTTTCATCCTATCCACCAAACTCTTGCTACGGCTGGCGGCGATGGATCTGTGGCTTTTTGGGACATTCAAGTGCGTAAGCGACTCCGAGTTCTTTATCCCTCTAAAACAAACGTTTCTAGTGTTGCCTTTAATTTTGATGCATCTTTACTTTCTGTTGCTACTTGTGCTCAAGATGAAGCTAACGGGAATGTTTACATATATGCTTTGGAAAGTGACTTTGCTTCACCCAAGAAAAGTACTTGATCATCGTGTGAACGTTGAACTATCAGTTAATGTGAAGTTGTAAAAGTTTCGCCTCGTCTCACTCAGTTTGGATTATATATATTTCATTCGATGTACATCTACCTACTCAAACCTACTGTTCCTAAAAGGTTTACTTGAAGAGCTCTCATGTTTGGTTCCGTCAAAATAACGCTCTTTAAATGTTAAGCAGAAAGTAAATTTGAGAGAGCTGGATTTTTCACGGAAATGCAACTATATATAAAGTTCTTTACAATGTTCATAAAGCTATTACTATGCTGGTTCATTCAAAACTAGCTACTGTTTATCACTACCCTCCGCACTGTGTTTCCTTCAGGTGTGACTGAGTCCAAGAAATGGTTTTTTGTGAATGGAAACCATACAATTGTTTTCTAGCTTGATTGTATGAATTACTGTAACAGTGGACCAGTTTCTTAAGGCCCACTAATTATAATGTTCATGGGCCAGTAGTGTATCAGCGCTTTCTAATACTTCGTCTATATTATCTATATTTATCTTGTTTTCCTTTTTTCTCATTCATTTCAATCATGCTCAACTATTTCCAAAGAAAGCTAATACTAGAATATTAAAAAACATACTCCTTAGTACTATAATTACTGACACATTACTACTCGTTTGTCTTATATTGTCTTAAAAGCATTAACGAACCTCTAAAAATACGATTTACCTTCGTATTTTCCAGACTTTATTTACGGCCTGGTTTTTACCATCTAACTTATTCCTTTAGCGCCTCATAAAGAAAAATGCAATTCGTTGGCCGCTTAAAACACAAGGCGTATCGAGACTTCCTTTGCAGAAACCTTTTTGCGAAACATGAAGTTGAGCGTCAAAGCAATCTTTATATCTACAGAAATCCTGAGTTGCCTCTACGAGTTCGATTAGAAGCCAAGAAGAGAATTGAAGGTCTTCCAGAAAACTCACATCCTACCAAAATCAAGAATCGTTGCATCGCTACTGGCAGAGGTCGTGGTGTTTTTCGTGCATTCCAGCTTGCAAGAGTATGTCGAAAGTGAATAAATGATATTTGTTCTTTAATGTACTAACGTGAATTTTTTAGTTTGCCTTCCGCTTAAAAGCTAGAGCAAATGAATTACCTGGTGTACGGTATGTCTCTTGTTTGAATTTTGCAACCGCTTATTATTATTTTTTAACATCTTGCAGAAAAGCTTCTTGGTAGTTTATCCTATCTTTTCCGACGGTTTAGAAACATGATGCTTCCCATCTCTTTTCCATCTAGCTCATTAACGTCTATGCCTATTAATAATTTTTCAAATAAAACTTCCGCTTTATATATTTTGGGTATACATAAGATTATTCAGAACGCCAAAGATTCTGCTCAGCAGAAATGACCGATTTATCTACAATGCTCTCAGTAGAAAGAATACTGCTTTCTGTGTTTGCATTCCCTGTAGTAGAATACTCCTCAGTTTTATCTGTTTCTGTTTCTTCTTTCTTTGGTGACTCTTCACTTTCATTTTCATAATCATCATCACTACCATCATTATCGTCGCCGTTCTCTTCCTCTTCAGATTCTTCTGTGACTTCCTCCGAAGTTGATTCCTCTTCCTCATACTCTTCAGAATCACTACTTTCATCGCTTTTGTAGAATTCTTCTAAGGATTGCTGACCAACGAATCTTGGTTTGACAGCAGACGTCAAATAAGGGTTTGCTTCTGTAAATGTCTCAGAAGAAAGAGATTTAACATTGTCTGTATTTTGAAATGAAAATGGCCCAGCGCTACTTATTGTGTTAATGTTCATCTCAGTGTCACGGACATCATCCTGTGGTAGAATAGATACATCAGCCCATTCTGGAATCGGCACGTAACCCTGTACATAATCTTCTAAACAAAGACTAGTGGTTCCCAAACAATAGCTTTGACTAGTTTCTTTAGTCGAGTCAACCAATTGCTTGCTTGACAAAAGAATTCTACGAGTAAAGTCTGTTAAAGGTGCACTTGTAAGAGACTTGTAGTATCGAGCACGATCTCGGAGATCATAGCTCATGTCAAAATGAATGATAGACAAAACGTATTTGTATAGCAAAAAGGCAGGATTTGAATCTTCATTTTCTTGCTCTGACGACAAGGTTGCAACGTAAAGCTTGACTGCTAAATCCAGAATCTGATATTTTACTTCCAAGTTTTCATTCGCAAATGTTTTAACAGCAATACGAAGTAAATCGGGAGCGACATGAATCGTTTCCTGTAGATGTTCGGAAATTAGCCATAAGGTTACAGCCTTTGCTAAAGGCACGTGAAATTTTTCATAAATCGAGGCCAAGTACTGTAGATACGTTTCCTGAGGATCGTTGTGAATTAGGATTCGTAGCGAAGAGGCCGCTTCAGTAACAATCAGATCGTTTTCGGATTTCAGCATTCGCAATAGAGAATTTAAACACAATGGAGTCATAGAACGAGCATTTTTTGCGAAGTGACCTATAGTTCGAACAGCAGTAGATGCTACCTTTGAAATGGGATGTTTAAATACGTAGTGAAAAAGTTCAGGAAGGACACGATTCGCATTCTCTGGATCCAATAAATGTGAAATGACTTGTAGTTTCAAAACAGAAGTTTTCTCATCATCAGATCCAAATAAAAAGAAAGAATTGAGATAACCCTTAAAAAGTTCCTATTCATTAGTTAGTCTTCATGTTGACGGATTATCAACAACGTACCGGCTTTGAAAAAGTAATATGTCTAATGTACAATAGCGTAGTGAATCGAATGGTTAATTTTTCAGAGAGAAGCTGGAGCAAAGGTTTGACAATTGTATGCAGTTCGTTCGTTGGAGCCAAATAATAATATGCACGACAACCAGCCAAAACTGTGCTAGGTAACAACGAATAAAAGCAATAATCAACAGATTCCAATAAAAGTTTTAAGTCCTTGTGAATTGTACTTGATGATTCAGGTTTCGGTAAATTTAGCCTAGCATAACGAATCATGGTTTTTAATGTCACAGTTTTATCCCAGTCACTAAACTGACTAAAGAGAATGCAGATTCTCCGAAACGCAGGATGAAATATCGCGAAGTTGTCAGGGCATACCTCTTCAAACGCCGCTAACGCAACTGGAACAACGAGAGGATGGCTGTCTAATAACAAGAGACGAATACATTCAACTAGTTGGTCATAATAGGAAGGATCAAGAGAGTAACATTTTAAAATGGCAAGCGCGGCTCCTTGACGAACTAAAGGAGAAGAGTCATTCATACATTGCTGGATTCCTAAAAGAACGATTCCATTAATGGCAGGCACTCGGATGCTACTCATAACGCGGATAGCTGTGGCACGTACCAGAGGATTCTTATCATAAAGTGTTTTTTGGATTGTATTTACACAAAGCAAAGCCAGATCAGGATTAAATTCTGCATAGTGTGTAAGGTATATATGCACAAGTCTTCGTATCTCTGGGTTCTCAGAAACGACTAACTTGACAACATCAGGAAAATACACCGAAACATCTTCTCCATGCATCATTTGGACAATAATAAAGTGCAAAGCTTCGGATTTTCCTGTCTCTGAGTTTGATTCCAGTAATCGTACCAAATCCACGTGAGAAAGTTCATGATCTTCAAAATTTATATTGGAATTTTTAGCAATTTGTTTGGCATTTTCTGCAATCCCAGATAGGGTAGAGAAAAAAGAGAGACTTGCCATTCTGAGAAATTCGTTCACTCAATGAAGAAACTATGTAGAAATCGTTATGATAGATCTCTCAGTAGTAATTTACCTGCTATATACAATCGATTGTTCTTCTTATGATAAAACAAATAAATTTTCATGAATAATTGAAGGCTTTTTGCAATCTATTCATTTCCTAGCTTATTAGTTGAAGTAAGATTCTTCGACAAGTAAAAAAAAAGGTAGTACACCAATTGTAAACACTAAGTCTTTTGAAACATTTACTATTTCATCTTATTTTATGGCAATTAAGATGCTCTGCATGTATTTGTTTTTCGTTTTTCATCCACAAAACCTGCAGACCTGACATGCAGGTGGAAAGGACCGTTTGAGATATTAATAACTTACACTTATATTGTTTAATTTCAATAAAACTAATAAAAAAAGCCGTTGAATCAACGATCTAGAAACTTTCGACTTCGGCTTCTATTTGCACACGACGATTCCTTTTCGTAAGGAAAACGAATAGCTCTCGATTTCGAGAATATTTCAACGCATTTAATTTGTTTTGATGATATTTCTCATTAAAATCAACTAAATGTAGAAAAAAAGGGACTCGCCTACATTTAGAGCGATTTCTGTTGTACTGGATTTTTTTTTTTTTTGTTGTTGTTGAAAAGGTCGCTTTGTGCGCTAATATAGTAGACAATTCTATTTGGATTGTAATAGTGTTATATTTATTGGGGATTCACGTTTCTACGTTTTCTAGGAAACTATGAATTTGGAACTAGTTGACCCTTTCTCTATTCCTGATTATCCGGAAACACTCACAGGAAGCCTACGTTACGGGCATGCTACGAGTATTAGATTTAACAAAATTGGAAACGTTTTAGCCGCAGGACTCGTAAATGGACTGGTCGTGATCTGGGATGTATCAACGTCTTCAGTAGCTCGAATTCTCACAGGTCATACCAGAGCAGTACAGTCAGTTTGTTGGTCAAATTGTGGAAGATTTGTACTATCCGCGGCTCGAGATTGGAAGTGCATACTTTGGGATTTGCATGATGGGTCTATCAGGTATGTACTGAGAATGCCCGCGCCAGTCTGGACAGCTGAATTACATCCCACAAATTTAAATATGTTTGTTGCTTCTATTTTGGAAGGTTCTCCTTTTCTTGTTGAGATAAAAGATGGCATACCTCAATTCACTCCACTTCCTACAAATCCTGAAGGACCTGAGTTTGTGACAGACAGAAGAGGAAATTCTAAACACGTAACTCTGATTTGTTTGTTTCATCCATCCGGAAATTATATTTTTTCTGGGACGTCAAAGGGTTGGCTACATGTCATTGAAATTAACCCTGTTCGTATAAAAAGCTCTAATCGAATAACGTCTCAAAATATCAAGCAATTGCGATTGAGCTTTTGCAAAAGGTACCTCATTATGAACTCAACAGATCGTGTAATACGTACAATAAACATACAAGATTTGGAAAGTCCTGAAGTGGAGCATAAGTTCCAAGATGTGGTAAATCGTTTACAGTGGAACTCTTGCGCGTTCAGTCCTACCGGTGAATATGTATTAGCAACTACGTATCAAATGGCTCATGCCATTTATGTATGGGAACGAGGTATGGGTTCGCTTGTCAAAATTCTGGAAGGCCCAAAAGAAGAGCTTGTGGATGTGGATTGGCATCCAGTGTTTCCCTGTATAATAGCAGTCGGTCTGGACACAGGAACCATTCATATGTGGTCGGTTGAGCAGAAAGAAAGCTGGAGTGCATTTGCTCCGGATTTTCAGGAACTTGAAGAAAATATAGAGTATGATGAACCGGAAGATGAGTTTGACATCCACGACGAAAAAAACGAAAATAAAGAAGAAGTGGATATGGCAGTACCTGTCAAATTGCTAAATAATACTCCATCTACAAACCTGCCCTTCACTATTCCGCTGAATTTGAATTCTTTTGCTGAAGTATAGTTTTTGAGAATAACAATTTGTATTATTAAGGAAGAAAAATAAAACGTCAAACTAAATATCGAATAAATAATCAAAGAAAAAAACGATTAAAAAGAAAAATAAAACAAAACAAAACAAAATAAATGCAACGAATAAATAAACCTCATAAAAGAAATAATAACGATTGTGTGAACGAGCGCGACAGAAATAACCAAGAAAATAAAACATTAATCATCAAGCGTCATTCGAGAATTAGGGGAATACGCGGATCCTGCGTCTTGCTTTTTCTTTTTCTCCAAGTATATCACTAGATAATTGGTTAATAAATTTATAAAACAAAAAATTAATGAATCGTACAGTAGTTTCTCAAACCCTTATAAAAGTTACTGCAACAAGAGAATCCAACAATCATGGTAGAAAGCAACGAGACTAAAGTAAGTACAGAAAAAGCAGTAACAATTTCTCTACAAGAATCAGTGTACCTTTGTATTTCAGCAGGCAAATACATTCGGATTATCTTGAAGAGAATATAAGCAATATTCAAGAAGAACATAAACTCAGAAAAGTAAATGGCGATTCGTGATTCATGGATAACACCGTATAGAGCTAACATTAATACAGCAATGGTAAGGGGAATAACAAGAACGGTTAGAATAAGCTCGCAAGTGTTGATTTCCGAAATAATCATGGTATATTGAATGGAGGTTCCAAGCACTATATCACAAGTTATTAGTTGATTGTTATGGCTTCGAAAACTACTCACAAAAATAAAAATCAAACTTAATGAGTGTTATAAAAACTCGATACATCATATAGCGTCGCCGCATACGAAAGTCGGGTCCAATCTTTTGGTATATAATCCATCCATTTTCTCGATTGATTTTATAGGCGAGATAACTCAAGATGATACCAGCAACGCAAATGATGGCAGGCAAAGAGCCGAAGAACGGTTTAACTTCTGAGGGAAGCTTTAAAATATAGTTTAGTTTCGAATAATGATGAACAAATGCGCTTATGTAAAATTTCATCGGATCTGCCTTTTCACTATTATTTTTGCAAAGAGCAAAACTGTAAATATGATAGATCTGACTAATTTGAATAATTGAAATTAGAAAAATGTCGATATGAAAGCAACACAAAGCCGCGACCTAAATCGGTTAGTTAACCGCCCATGAACCAGTTTCCATCAACCATCCGTTCATCAAGGAATATCACGATTCCTGACAATTGACAATCCCCCTCTTACCTGAACTGTGTTTTTTGTCTGTAGGGCTTCTAGTGTCATGTATAGTAAGAATACCGTAGAAAGCAGCAATAATGTAAGACTGACAGACAGTGAATTGGAGTATATGGATTTTAAATCAGGAAAATCATGAAAGTGACCGAAAACATAAGATTCAAAAGATATAATGACGGTGGCTTCAAATATGACAATTAAGAGAAAGAAAAATGATACTTGGGAAAGAGACTTGAAAAAAGTCCTTGGACTAGAGAAAAAGAAGGAGATCTTCATCACACATTCTTAGCAATGGGAATTGTTATATTTTAGCATATCAATGGTTGAGAGTTTTCTTGCAAGGTGATGACTTGGAAACGCCGAGTCCTATCCGAATAAATTTCGCACTTCGTCACTGAAAGAATTTTAAATTTTAAGTTCGTAAGGTTAGCGTTGACGAAATGACTACAATAATAAACAAACTTCTCCAAAAGAAAAATACAATAAAATAAAATTCGGTAAAATCAACCTAGAGTTTCATTCAATAAGCAGAAATGGATTGTTTCACTTACTTATAAGGATAGAAAAGTAAACGTTAAATTGTAGGAAAAAGGGAAGGAATCAAAAAAAGCTTGCGCACACTGTTTTCCAGCTTTTCGCATACCAATTTTTCTATTGATAGCTCCATTTATCCTATGCATACACTAAATAGTGGAAGGTATGGTTTCCATCAGTACGAACAATGTTTTATGTGCTGTATTCGTTCATACACACTTTGAATCATGATTGAAGTTACCACTTCCATTGAGAATAAGCCTTATGTAAGACCCTTATATTTATTTATTGATTGATTGTTTTTTTTTTCGTTTTAATTGGAACCGCATAACGCATTCTCATGTCCCTTGGTCTCTGTCAGTTGAGAATGTACTTGGAACTGTGCTTCGTCCTATTTTGGTTATAAACTTGTATTTTCAATCTTTACATATATACATGCATATCTTTAAAAGTATTTTGGAACCCTGGTCAAGAACAATGTCGCATCGTTTCTTTTGACCTATGCTTCTCCCATACCTAATACAACTTCTTTCAAATACGTATTTACGCAATAAACAAGTACGTTCAACAGCTTCAAATAAAATCGGACTTTCTCAGTAATTACCTATTCTTTCATGGAGTATTCAGAGGAAGGATGGTTTGACCAGGCTGATCGTTTTCCTCCAAGATTACTAGCTATTTTTTTTGCAATTTTTGATCCTCTTCAAGGACCCGTGGTCGCCTGTGAAGCTCCATCTGGTTCTGTCTCTTATCAAGATGGTGGAAAAAGCCTATTAATTCCTTTTGAAAATATATCTGACTATGTCATTCCCAAACGCGAACTTTGCAACAAGACTATTACTGTTTGTACAAACCATTACCAAGTGATTGGTCACCCTATTTCAATTCTAGGAAGTATATACGAAAGGAATACACTTATTTTTAACATGTGCATGGTCTTTCACGAAGAAGAGGACTCGGCATGCTATATACCGTTGGTGAAACGACTGGCACGTAACTTGGAGGTCCTTGAAAAGCAAAGCCATTATATCTCCGATGCAAAAAAACGTTCAGTCATATTCAGTATCATTGAGGAAATTTTCGAAGACATGAATAACTTTTGTGAATGTATGATTCAGTTGGATGATCAAAACTCTATCAATATCAAACTATTTCCTAGCTTTCCTTCACCTCCAGCTGTTAAGGGTTTTCATGTCCCTATTTTGACTGCTCAATTGGATTTACTTATGGATAAAAATTGGGATATGACTGTACAAAAAGTATATCCTTTTATTAATGGAATTAACTCAGTCCAAAGAATAGCAGAATTAGCAAATGTTGATTACAGCAGTTGTCTGAGATGCATGGAGCATTTTCTTTACTATGGATGTCTTATCATTGCTGACATTTTTCAATTTCATAACATATATGCCATGACTACGAATGCGGCGGACTTGTTGCAAGATCCTGTTTTCCAAGAGGAGTGCGTTTCTTATGTTTCTTTTCAAGGTTCATCTTCAAAAAACGTGACTTTTGCTACTATATTTAGGCTATACTGTTCCCTTAGACAAGGTCTTCGCGTTAAAGACTGGATGAACGAGAACCGTGAAGTTTTCCGTGGATTAGATGTTCGCAGGTTAATTTCTTTTGGCACCATTAAAGGGCTCATATACCGTGTTCATAAATATCCTTATCTTGAGCGTAAGAATACTCATAAAAAAATAACACTCGAAGAGGAAAGACTACTCAATATGCTTGACGGGACACATCACTTTGATGAATTGTGTATTAACTTCAAAAAGTCTCCTAAAGTCATAAACGAAATGATTTCAAAGCTAGGAGATGCTTTATTTATCTATCGTTAACATGTACTCGTCCATTATGAGCAAGATACTTTTAATTAACTATAGTATTTGAAGAACATAAAGATTTTGGCTCCCACCTGCCCTACCTTCCAAATTCACTTTTTTGTTCCCCACAGACAAAAAGCTCACTTGTACTACTTGCCATAAAAAGAGTAATGTGAGCAATCAGGTTCTTCTCTGGCTCTTGATATTGATGAATTCTGTATATGACATAAATTATATTTTATATATTCATTCTACACGTTTAAGCATTTGCTTGAAACTTTAAGCTTCTAGCAGATAGATGAAGTGTTTATATATTTTTTCTCAATAATTAATAAACTACTCGTAATACATAACTTCATAGAGACACTTGATAAACCATAAAATCTTTATATTCGTTACACTAACAGGGATGAATCATGAACGGAAGCAAAGGGAAGAAGCGACCATAAAATGACATATGGTAAAGTGTAATGCATCTAATAGGTTTGACTATGATTAGCTAAGCCTTGCAATTGTCTTCTAAAACGAAGAAGTGTAGGGATAATGTTTCCGTCCTCATTTGACTGTTGAGTATAATATTGCATAAATGTATTCAAAGCGGACAGAGCCTCGTTTGGGGACACATAAATACCACTTTCTTCCTCTTCATCTGTTTCCTGATCTCTTTCAGGTAAAAATTGCGAGGCTACCTGATTAACGACATCCTCTTTACTGTCGACGACCTCTTCCTCAGCTGGCATTACAAACTCCTCGATTGAGCACATTGGCGGAGGGCAGATCCTTGGTAAAATATTTTCTATTTCAGCAATGAGACTATAAGGAATGATTCGCTTAGGCTTGCCATTAGCTACAAAAATGCCTGAACGCTGGAAACAGGTGATAAGATCTTCCTTTGAAATATCCACATGCCAAGCTTCTATAATCCACTGAAGAGCTTTATAAACAGTAATTGTTCTAAGAGGATCTTTTTTTGCTTCCATTTCACTATACATGTATCTGGCCCACCGTAGACGATAGTGTGTTTTGAATGCCTCCATTATCCCACAATCAAATGGATGGGTAATATTACTAGATTCGGATGGTAAAAATGCTACTTTAACATGCTTCAAGCTGTGGTTAGCATTTCTGATAGCTTCTAAAGCACATTCATGAGGGGAAAGATTATCAAGAAAAAGTAAGACTTTGCGACCTTTCATTTTTTCATCAAACCAGCGTAGCCATTCTTCCATGAGAGAATTAGTGACCCAAGCTGTACCATTTGATCGCCATTGCACATTCATAGCCTCTGGATAAACGTTCGGATTTCGAAAAGCTTTCGGACGTTTTGAATAGCCAACAACCCAAAGCGGTAAACGCTCGGAAGCATCAGCATTGCAACATAAAGTTATTGTGAACCTAGCTCGGTAACGCTGGATGCCTAAGACGTTTTCGATAGAGATGAACTTTTGAGGAGTGAGCTTCCAAAAGAGACTACCCTCGTCCATAACAAAAATGTCACTCGGAGAATAATGCTTAGCCACTTCTTGGACTGAGATCTTGTTGGTATTAATTACATCAGCCATTAATGGATCAGGTTCCTTATAAAACTCTGACAATGGGTGCCTCCTCTTAAACTTCTCTAGCCAGCCATTACTGAATGAGGGAGTTGGAATATTTTGATACTCTGGAATTGTTTTCCAAATATCCAAAGCAGCCAACCGTAACTGATCGCAGCTAACGGTGCCAGACCGCTTTTCCTCTTGTTGCTGCCATTCGAACAGTGCTGACTCTAAAGCCGGATATTTTGGTGTACGATTACGCTTAAGGTCTCCTCGAATAAAGTCCTGGCTGTCTAAATATGCGTGCTTAGGAGATAGAATAGTTGACACTGTTGACTGAGCCAGAGTTCGGCCAAAATGTTCTTTGAACCAGTCAATAAGATCTTTCTGCGTCGGCTTCTCCGTAAGGCTAAAATAATAATCTCGAAATGCTTTTTTTTCGTCCTGCGTAAGACCCTGTCGCCGAATTGCCTTTAGTTCCCTCGACATGATTTTTAGTACGAACTCTGTGGTGATATTGTAGTAAAGGCCAAACATGCACCGACTTTCTACTATAGGAAATCGATAATAGGATATTATTTTAATGAATTTCTATAGATAATATTGAATCTGTCGTTCAAAACATAAGCCAGAGCTAAGAATAAAAGTTTTTTTTTTATTAAGAACAGCCATTTTTGATGATTCAAGAGTATATTGAATAGGAATGCTCAATCTCTGATAGAAAAGGGTGCAATGTGCAAGGAACGTTTCGTCTAGCTTTTTGAACCCTCAAAGTTCTCATTAAACATATTCATAATCGGTATATATTTGTTTCAAATCGTTTAGCAAGCGAATTCTTGAAAAGGTTTAATTTGTAGCGAAGTGCCCCCAAAGTTTTAAGAGATGAATATCCTTCTCATGTTCAAAAGAGCCTTTGCACAGAACAAATTTGATTACAGTTCGTTTCCTCGTCTGAAAAACATAGCTGAGCGCTTAAGTGTGTTCGGATATTTCAAAACATATTTATCTCAAAGCACGAAATATGAAGCATCTGTGAATTTGGGCATTCATTTTCTTTCTAAGAAAAAAAAAGAGAAATGTAAATATATACGAAATAATGCATATATATCTCTATGGTAACAGAAACTCTAGGAAACAACTGAGTAGTAGAACGGCGACCCTTGTAGGCATGTTTATTAACGTTCGGCTACAACCTCGCTTCTCTAACCTTGTTGTGCACGAACGACACGACCTTTAATAACGCTAAATTGTGATTGCTAGTCTTTCCTTGCCTTTTATGAAGTTTTTTTTATCTACAAACTACGCTAGATATATACTTATTTATACGTAATTATACCCTTTCTTTAAGTCTTTAAGAATATTTTGCGACGTACCATAAATTACTTCGTTAGGCTTCGTTCTACTTCTTAAGAGGGCCTTTCCGCATCTTTACGTTTCTTTTTTGTTACGTTAACCAAAGGATAGTGAAATTGTTTTACCTCTTTATATGGCTACTTATATATTCGCGTCGTGAAATTGATCAAGAAAAGACCTTATTCAATTCCAAAATGTCAAAACGTAAGAAAAAGTGCTTTACTTCATTCAATTAACATTTCTCTAGATCATTCCGATTTGATTTTATGTCGTCGGCAACCTGGAATTACAGTAGGAAAACGTAAGGAAGAAAGGCGCATTGATTTGCAGCATGAGTGCGCTTGCCCTCAAAAGGGCGTTTAATGTAAGACTCTAACTTTTAATTTTAGTTTGTGAACGTTGTGATGACAAGTGCCCAATATGCGACTCTCATGTTCGTCCAACCACACTAGTTCGAATTTGTGATGAATGTGCCTTTGGTAGTGCTCAAGATCGTTGTATTATATGTGGTGCTCCTGGTGTCTCTGATTGCTATTACTGTGCTGAATGCACGCGTATGGAATATGATCGTGATGGGTGTCCAAGGGTAATTAATCTTGGTACAAGTCGGACAGACTGGTTCTATGAACGGAAAAAGTATGTTTTCAGCGATATTTTCCATGCATTTTACTAACGTTAAATAGATACAAAATTGCAGGGAAAGAAATGCCGGGGCCGATGTACTGATATTTCATTTATATTTCGCTTCTTTCTACACTTTCACATTTTAGATTCCACTGCTTTGTAATTTACATGAGAAAAAAATTGGTTATAATATAAAAAAAAAGGTTTGGCTATATTTATTGATAATAATCTTTGATTAAATAGAATACTTAATTGAACCCGTAACTACATCAACAAAAGAATGTCGGTTTCTATATGTTTATAGTTTTTCTCATAAATTTACTCATTACTACTATCATAAAATAAAAGATTAAACAAAAAAAAAATAAAAAAACTAATGATTTCATGTTCCTCTTTCATGAGATGCTCCAGAGTTCCATCTTGATAAATCCGTCATTGGGTCGTAGAAACTCTCTTCTAAGTCGTGGTGAAGAGTTTCTTGTCTTGTTGGACTTGGATAAGGCGAAAAAACTTCATTTTCTTCAAAAGGTTGCCAGTAGTCAAAGCACGTAGTAACAGAACCTAGACTAGCTGTATCATCTAAATCATTTTGATGATTGCTAATTTGTAGCTTCAGAGCATTTAGTTTTTTAGGACTGTTCGTTTTCGAGCTTAACTTTAAATCTTCTGGTGTGCTTCTCTCATTAATTTTTCCACCTTCCTTATTTGAGTCCTCATTTCCATACTTATCATCCCATTCAAACTCCTTAGTATCAGACGGTGTTGGACTGCTGGAAACGATTGATACGAAAGAACCTTCTTCATCAGTAACGGTATCTTTTGCTCCTGTTTCCGTAATATGACAATCATGTTTTGACGAGCACTGGTTTTTCACAGACTTAATGTGATTAGGAGATTGATCGACTTGAAATTCAAATTCCAGAATCTTCAGCTGCGTTTCAATCTTTTTCATGTCCAAATATACTGATTGGATCTTCGATTCTAACTTTTTGTATGCTTGCAGGATGACTGCTCGTGTTTTTGGTTGCAATGGAGCGCAAACTGATAGATTTTTAACGTTTTTATGTAAAATCGAAAGCTCTTTCGATAATTGCTCATAATCCTTGTTAAGTTGATCAATGCGCGTCCCAATGGTGCGCTTACGAGCAATTTCCAAGTCTTGTTCTAGTTGAACTTCGACAGCTGCTAGTTCCTGTTCCATATCTTTCGGATAGCATGAGAAATCTCTTCGAGGAAGATACGAGTCAGAGTAAGGCATCTGTAAACCAGCTGTGCGAAGCGTCGCTATATAATTAATCCTTGAAATCCATTCCATCATGCACTCCATAGTAGGCGCACTTAGGGACTCTACACAACCATCTCGAAAAAGGACGTAAAATACATGAGGAGAATTATCAGTACATTCTCTATCGCAATAAGCAAAGGCATTAACAAGCGAATGAGTAGTCTCCGGTGACAATTGCTCGATCGGCGGAGAAAACACAAGAGCAGGCTCGTCAAAGGAATTAGAATCAGGGGAAAGATCTGTACGATGATTATAATCATTCATGGTTGAGGTTGTCGTATTGCTAGTTAATGTTATATTATTAAAGCTCTTTGTTTTTGATACTTCACGTTCGTAAGCTTCTTGCTGTGATACTAAATCGCGAGCCCAAGCTGAATTACGGAAGAAGAGCATTCTTGATGAAGTTAACAGTATGAGATGCTCTTTGAAAGAAGAATGGCCTGATACTCTCCGTTTTCTCTCAGATCGCGGTAATATCCCAAGCATACTGATATTGAAGTCAACCAACCCAGGATCTGAATTGTCTGGTAATCCTATAAAGTGATTCGAAAATGCCATTGGGTGAGACCTATGCGACACCAATTGCAGAATAGAAGATTTCGAAATTCTTTTCTGAATCCCTGCTAGGGACCTCGAATCCTCCATGCCTGGTGTTACATATTTATTATTAAACGAAATAGGGACATCATTTCGCAAAATGCTCAGTTGGCTTTCTAAAGTAAATGTATAGGGTGATAAACCCAACCGCTTACGAGAAGGAATGTAAAACTTCTCAGTTTTTTCCTTTTCGAGAAGGAAAAGTTCATCATCCAAATTAACAAATGGAGTGTAAGTAATATTATCGTAGTAGTATTCAAAAATTTCAGGCGTTAGATCATCAATTTGACAAATGTTAATAAACTCTTGTTTTGTCATTTTGTGTTTATTATTAACATTGAAGGCATCTGTGTGGAGCATTATTAACGAAAATACCAAAATATAGCATTGATCTTGAGAGCTAAACATTTCGGTATTACATTCATAATAACGTTTCGAAAAAGCCGTAATTACTCTATCAATCTGCTGTGTCTCTTTGGGCAGATGAGATTTAAGTAAGAATAGGCGCAAGCAGAAATCAAGAGGTCTACAAGAAAAATCCATTCCACACATACATAAATGAAGAGCTTCAGACAAAACTTTATTTTCTCTTTCGGCCAATACAGGTATCATGCAACTATACGGCACAGTTGCGCGGAGCTTGTTGAGATAACTCTCAGCGGTATCGGAGTCTTCCAATTTAGGTACGGAAGAAAGGAATTTATTAGGATTTGGTTTTAAATCAGAGAAAAGGTTGGAATGCTCAAGTACGTGCGCAAAACTCTCATATCCATCTCTCTTGAGACTCCGAAAGTTGAAAAGGCTAGATCGGTTTTCTCGAAGTTTTTCAATCGTCCGCTGAGAAGGTATAGTAGAACTTCTTGGTCTCGCCCTGGGATTTCTTTTTTGGGATTCGGGAGAACTCACAGGGCTTCTCCCTTCCGGGGGTGTTTTAGATAAGGATATTGAATGAACAGAAGAAGACGAATCATCCTGTACTCCCTTGGTATCAAAGTCAAGAGGACTTTTTGCGATATCACGTTCAAGACAGTTGGATGACAAAGAGCGTTCGGTAGTCGGTCGCCTGACAACTTTCGAGAGAACTGGGGGGTTTTCATGGTCAATTGTTTCCTTATTGGAAGATACGGAATCGTGAAAGGGAGGGGTCAGATATTCTGCATCGTTGACAGATATATCCTGACTTTTGTTAATCTTCGGTTCTTCCTGTTTTTGAATGAATGATAATTCACCAAGTGAATGGCTACTATGCTCAATTGGTTGATCATCATTCCAAGATCTCCTTGAAAACCTTGGAAGGCGAAAGAAACTACGCGACGAACGGGGACGAAAATATCCGTTCAAAGGAGACTTGGCAACTGGTGATATTGAAGCCACATCAGACGCACTTCTTGGAAAAGCAGGCTCTCTATTCTTAGAGGGGGATACATTTCCAGACTCCCGGTGATCCAAGGGGAGCTCTTGAGACAAACTCTCTTGGGTGTTTTCTGAGGATGAATCTTGGTTTAAGTAAAAGGAATGCTTAGCACGGGATTTCGGATGAAAAATTCCCTTTTTTTTTAAAAAAGAAGTTGAATTGGTATCTGGTGGAGAAGCGACAGGGGTTTCGGTTCTATTCTTCTTTGGCTTTCTCAGACGACCTGAACGATTCTTTTGCGAGTTTACACGATGATCTGAATCGGATGTTCGAATGGAGGAAGAGCGAGATAAACTCAAATTTTTTGTTTTACTTTCAGCTTTTTGTTCCTTATTCCTGACTGAAGAATCTAAAGAGTTTCTACCAAATGAAAATCGGACAGTCATCACGAGTATCGAGAGGACATAGAAGAATCAATGAGTGAATGACAACGGTAATTCAAAGAAAATAAAATGGGGAAAATAATGACAAAGCTCGGTCCAGATCAAACAGTTGCTTGTAAACAAAAATAATATACAATGAGAAAAAGAAACGGTTGGAGATAAAACAGCTAGTATACAAAAGAAAGGAACGACTTTAAATATAAAGACAAATAAACAAAATAAACACCAGATGGAGACAAAAGGTTGTAACGATCAGTAAGAAATTCTATAGACAAAAACGGTGAGCGATATAAAGAAAGGAAACTGGGAGAAGAAATATCGTTAGACTTTTAGCAAAGAATGTTACAGCTGAAAAAGGAAGGTCGTAAAGTGAGACTTTTTACAATGAAAAGGTTATCGTCGCCTGAAAACAAACAATATCGTGACAAAAAATAACGCCGACAAGGATAGTTCAACAGTGAATCCAGTAATCGCACGTGGTAATAAAAAAACAGCAATTCAATTAATAAATAATTCAAAGAGTGAACAGAGACCACAGATTTTCCATAGGGATTGTTAATCAAAAAAATAACTGGAATGATATGAATCAATAGAGTCTATGTCCTAAATTCATGTCCTCGGTTCTGTTTCTATAAATACAACTTTGAGATTTCTTAGAAACAGTACAAAAAGCGATCTTTAACAAACGCTATGAGAATGCAACTGATCAAGATCAATGGAAATATAATCCTTTCCCGAATTTTCGCAAAATCGTCTTCCCTTTAAAAAAGTGGCTCTATCTAGAAGCCAAGATTCGAGGAATGGTGGAATGAGTATTAAATGGATTGTTCCTTTTGATCGTTACCTGTTCTCGCTTGTACTGTTACTGAGCATCCCTAAAAAAATGCGGGGTGCTAAGAACATAACTCGATAATAGAATACCCATAGAAACGCAAACTCTATAAAAAGCGATGTTTCATGATTGTGGGCTGGTTTCCTCCATAGCGATATTGTTTTCCTATGAATCTCAATCATACGTAAATTCACTGATCTTTAAGGAAGATATAATGGTTGGTTATTTCTTGCTCCAAAGAATGTCATGCCTTGTTTGTCTCCAACGAATAGACCTGGACAGTGAACAAGACATTCCCAATACCTTTAAAAAAAAAGGTAATAGAAAAGGAAACAAGCACTGCTGCTTCTTTGGAAATTGTCAAAAACACAACAATGAAAAATCAAGTTTTTTCAATCATTCCAGAATAAACGATTGTAATTCGAATAAAATACCTAACTGTTTATACATTTGTTTAATATAGTTCACTTCATCAAGGATGGTATAAAAGAGTTTGAAGAAATTTTTTCTGCATCATTTCACCTAAATGGTAGCAGTAATAAGGAAAAAAGGGCATTTTTGAAGATCGATTGGTCTCACTCTCCTGTTTATTTACAACTTTTCAAGATAGTGTGGAGTTGCGCTGCTATTAGTAAAACAAAGACTTTAATGTTATTATGTGATGTTGGATTGTACATAATCAATCGTGAGAGAAATGAAGTTTGTGAATTGTGCTTCGCCACAGACCGTACAGCTCACTCGTCTCTGAAAACATTTCAATGAGCATATTCATGTATATTCTTTACTTGCTCAACGATTATGCTTGTAAAGGGTTCACTTATATTTTCCTAATTTGTGTCTCTATTGTTTACTAATGAAACCTACACTGCACGTCAGTAATGTAAATCCCTTACGTACTTAACGTCATGATTCAGTAAGATAACACACGAAACCTCAACAAACGCGTCTGCGTCTGTCTTACAAACGCATCATTAAGTAAAGCCAGAAAGTATATAGAGTCTAGTTACAGAAAACAAGAATATTTATGAATTCCGAGCATACTTGAAATACTGGATCTTTCAATAGCACCTCTTTTGAAAACCAAGAAATGCCTTAATCATGTCTACGGATTTTACATCTCAAACGAAGGATCATTTCATACCAGTGCTCTTAAACGAATGCAGTATTGACTCTCCATCATTTCGTGCTAGCATTTACTTCTTGGGCAACCAACTTCGAGCTTATAGCCAATGGTCTGAGGAGTTTTTGTGCTTGTGTCAAAAATATATACAGGCAATTGAATGTAAGTTTCCTGTCACGCATCTTTTCGTTACTTTATCAAGCATATTTACTCCTTCTGCTCTTTTAGTCAGCTTTGCGATGCTACCTGAAGAAAGTATTTGTGCTACTATCAAGGATGAAACAAGGTCATATATTTACAGTATATTTGCTAACGAAAGTAGCTATGGAGCCAATCGTTGCGAGCATTTCCTTCCAGACAATGCCTTCCATCATTTCTTGCGGATTTTTTGGTATGTATTTATATAGCCATGAAAACAAGGTATTTCGTTTTGTTCGAATGCTGACATTTTAGATCCTGATTATGCCACCACTGCCCTCTTGCACGGTCAGGAATTATTTCGCTCTTCCTTTTTAGTCCAATTGGAACAAGCAAAAAATATACGCAAGTATATTATCAACCCTATGGAGTTGTTTCATGAATCTAGATTGCGGCCTTTGCTTCAACTTGATGAGCGCTATCGCACCGAACAAGAGCATTATGATGCTGAGATTCTGAGGTATGCTTCTTTGGGTCAATTAAAGGATCTCGCTCAAATGCGTGATGAAGCAAAATCTCTTTACGATGCTCGCAGCACATATTTTACTATTGCTTTGCAATACGTTGTACAAGTTGGCTCCTTCCACTCTTACATGGACTCCATTGCTTTAGAAAGTATTAGTCGATTCTCCATCGAAACCTTTCGGCTTAGCAGTCGACTTCATGAATCGAACATAAGCATCAATAATCAGATTGTACGCCTTTTGGCTTATGGAAACAAGCTTAAGGAGTCCTATCCCTCTCTTAAAAAAATTATCACGAACGTTTCCAATCGAGTTGAAAAAGAAATCTTAAAGCGTATACAACCTCCTTCAAATCTTGACGAATACCGTATTGGTACTCAGAAAGCTTCCAATACGATGGCTAGAAAGCGACAAGGTTGGCTTCTTCGAAACGTGAGTTCCACCAAACCCGACAATAAAGCAATTTGGAGAAAATTGTGGTTCTTCATTGATAACGGCTATTTTGGGTATCTCACTGATAATGCGAACGGCGGTGTTTTTGAAAGTGAACGAATCGGTGTCTTGCTTTGTAAGTTCAGCCTATTGCCCAACAGTAATCGAAGGTTTTGCTTTCAAATAAAAACGAAATCTTCTCTGTACATTTTGCAAGCAGAAAATCAAAATGATATGCTAGATTGGGGAAGCGTGCTTCATAATTCTCGTATATACTGCCTGAATCAGAAAGTCCCTGCGGATTTAGTTTTATCTCCGACACTTCCTTCCTTTTCTGCAAGATCAGTCGCTCCTACCGCTGGCCGTCGTCGTAATCAGTCTATTCCAAAAAATGGTAAATC
Source organism: Schizosaccharomyces cryophilus OY26 (assembly GCF_000004155.1). Classification (NCBI taxonomy): domain Eukaryota; kingdom Fungi; phylum Ascomycota; class Schizosaccharomycetes; order Schizosaccharomycetales; family Schizosaccharomycetaceae; genus Schizosaccharomyces; species Schizosaccharomyces cryophilus. The sequence goes on along the minus strand of NW_013185625.1, from coordinate 354,711 downwards.
TGCACGCACCCACACCCATTCTGAAAAGCTTCTCTGTGGGCAAAGTAATTATGAGGTCTCAACAATCATGCGCTCAAAGAGTTTACCAAGTGTGCCTTCCCCACGGGACGTACTTCGCTCTACGGGTTCCCATAACCGGCCAGATCTCCTTGCCCCTTGGAGTATAGTAGCTGCTCCAATAATAACAAGTCTTACCTCTGACACAATTACTAGTTTCTTAGATCACGAAGCATTTTTTACTGGTAACTCACCGTCTGCACTTATGGCTAACTTTTGGGGATCAGTGAATTATGGTCATGTTCTAGAACAACAAAACTTGAGTTTAAAATCAGATTTTGGGCTTTCTTACCAAAAAATTTCAAGAGAGATGGACTTGGAGTCTTTCCCAGCTGAGCTCAAATTGAGAAATGCAGAGTTTAAAGGAATTTTTGGCGAGTTGGGGACTTCGGCAGTTTTGTTTGTAAGTCGCGTTGTGAGTAAGCGTGAAGGTCAGATCAGGATGCCTGGAAGAATGTACTGCACTATGCGTGGTGTTTTCATTTATTATACAATATGTGGATTGGTACTAATAGAACATATTCCCATCTCTAAAATCTCAAATATAAAGTATTTCACAAGTAGTAAATGTGATTACTTCTACTTGAGTGTAGAGAAATTCGGTACACTCAGATTTCGGCTATACCTTGATTCTTCAAAAATATTGCATGACCGTTTAAATATTCTAATTTACAATTACGTTGCTGATAATCCTATGAACAGCGTTCAACTACTGTCTCGAATCCGCGAAGTCCAGAAACAATATACGTTTCAAAAACCGAGAACAGATCAATCTACCATACCAGATTTTGACGCTGTCGCTCGGCCACAAACTCATTTTCGTGGACGAAGTAAAACACTCTCAGCACCAACAGGGAATGTTTATGTAGAAGATGAGCATGTAACTGAGCAAATGAGAAGACTTAATATCGCCAGGCTTCCAAAAGAGACTGTTCAAGTAGCCCGATCCGACCATATGGATGATATAATTCTTGACAATATTTACGATGTTTCTTCCAAAGCTTTGTTTCATATTGTCTTTGGCGATAAAAGTAATTTCCTTCTAAGGTTGTATAGGCTTCATGGTATTGAGGATATTGAACTTCTCCCATGGATACAGGACGAAGAGACAGGGAAAAATTATCGTTACATAAATTATAAACTTCACTATCGTGACTCGAAGGGTGTATTTCATTCACAGCATTATCAAGATCGTCAAGTTCAGGATAAGCGTAATGAGTACAATGTGTATATATTATCATGGTACCATCAACCTTGGGCTATTCCCTACAAGGATTGTTTCAGGCTGGTCCTAAAGACGTCCATTTCTCATTTAAAGAAAAATAAATGCAGACTTCTTCTTTCTATAGGCATTGAATGGATAAAAAAGCCTTTCGCTGTTTCTAAAGTTCTAGAAGCAGTAGCTCGAGAAGTCGCGCTCAAATACATGGAATTAGAAGTGGGCTACCTCGAAAAGGCTGTTTTGGCTACTAAAAACCTTCCTATTCTAGGTGTTGTCAATCAATATGGTAAGGTTGGAGACTACTACGAGTCTGTCGTTTTTCAAAGAAAGCTGCCATATATTTCGGAACTGAGAAGCCCTTCTATGCTTAAGTTAATACGTGACCATATATGGTTATTTTTGGGTGGACTTGCTATGGACCTCTCTTTTCTACCCTGGTCTATATTGAGCAGCTTCTTGCGTTACACATTTTCACATTCGTTTGTAATGGCTCTATTGGCTCTCTCACTAATTGTAAACATTTTATTAACATTTAATTTTGGGGAAAACTTTTGGACAGAACGGCAGGATCAACAATTCCTAAGTCGGGTATTCGACGATTTCAAACAACTGGAGACGTCTGCTCGCTATGTCTATATGAAAGATGTGGACGATTTGTTGGTTGGTATTCCTACTTATACGCATCCGAATTTGACAGAAAATGGAGAATGGTAAGTCTTCCATCTTTTCTTTGAAATGTTGATATTAACTATTCAGTTTACGGTCGTTTATTAATTACTCTTCGCAAGCTAAAAATCATTGGTTGGAAAAAAGAAACCATATTGCAGAAAAAAGGAAATTTGTTTTGATGAAGCTAGCATCCTTAAATTATTTTGAATACCTAGTACACCAGGATGCAATATATCAACACATTCAACAGGAACTAAAGACATGCCAAAAAGCCAAGGTGTTAGGATTATATCCGTTGCAGATTGAAAAGTATTGTTCATCTTGCGAAGAAGAATGGCAAAATCGCACTAGTTTTTTTGGTGAAAATAATCTTGCTACGAGACTCATCAGTTTAGATACTCAAGCATTTTCAAAAGAACCACAAAAAATATATATGGACTAAGTACAATTGACTAACGAATTACAGAAAAGATTTCATTACGTTTTTATTTATAATCTATAATTTCTACGCTATGTTGCTAAGACTGCAAAAGAAAGCAATGGGCATGCAACGGCTTAGATTTAAATATATATAATTTTTCTTGTTATAAATTTTTGAATAAAGATATTCTGTAAAGTGAATAATTTTAGACTTAGGCATTAATTTTAACTTTCACTAAGTCTGCCGACAATTGCTTGACTTCAGCCGTTTACCACTTGAGCAATTCGCCTCTTTCAAAGCCGTTATTGTAACTATTGTATCATAAATCGATTATTATCCATTACATTTATAAGAACAGCGCCGAATTTTTCTTGTTTACGATTCAATTCAGCGAATTGAAGGAAAACTTAGGTTGCTGTGTGTAATGGAAAATATCAAGGTAGCAAAGGTAATATCTGCTTTGATATTAAATCTAAGAATCAATATATTTTATAACTAATACAAAACAGGTCGAAAATGTGAAGTTTTTAAATAAAGGCAATGAAATAAGTGGAACGCTTCACTTAACTGCTTATCATTCTATTTTCTCTGATTTGGAAGGAAAAAGAGAAATATGGACAGCTTATTCCATGATTAATTGCGTTCGTCTATGCCTTAATGAAAAAACGTACTGCATCCGAATTCAATGTAGGGACTTTATGTTTTACTGTTTGAAATTTCAAAACTCTACAGACGCTATGGATGTTTACGATACCTTGCGAGAACTAATACCAGTATCTTCTGTTAGCCGTCTGTATGCTTATCATTATATGCCCACTGGGGAAGAGGGAAAGGTTCAATCTGGATGGAACTTGTTTCTGCTTGAGAATGAATATCGCCGTATGGGTGTAGGTGACTCGAGCCGTGCGGAAGGTGCTGGAGCAAACTGGAGACTTACGAAAATTAATGAAAATTACATGGAGTGTCAATCGTATCCTCAAATATTAGCAGTTCCAACGAGTGTATCAGACAGCGTTATTCATTATGGTTGCAAATACAGATCGAAAAACAGGTTTCCTACATTAACTTACCTTCATAAAAATTCTGTATGCTTTATTTATTTGGAATGAATATTAAAAAGACAGTGTGCTGACATTTTATTGATAGTTTTCTATTACTCGTGCATCTCAACCTTTGGTAGGTCTTCGCCAGAATCGGAGTGCACAGGACGAAAAAATTGTTGAAGCTATTTTTGCTACTTCTATTATACCAGGAAAAGAAAACCTAATCGTGGACGCTAGACCGTCTACAAATGCTATGGCAAATATAGCAGTTGGTGCAGGAAGCGAAAATATGGATCATTATCGATTTGCAAAGAAAATATATCTAGGAATCGACAATATTCATGTTATGCGCGATTCTTTGAGTAAGATTGTGAATGCACTTCGAAATACAGATATTAGTGCAGTACCACCATCCGTTGAGCAGCTGAACAAATCAAATTGGCTAAAACACTTAACAAATATATTGCAAGGGGCCGTTTTAATTATTGAAACTGTACACTTTCATCATGCTCATGTACTAGTGCATTGCTCAGATGGCTGGGATCGGACTTCTCAACTGTGTGCTCTTCCACAACTTTGCCTTGATCCATACTATCGAACCATCCAAGGATTCATGAGCTTAATTGAAAAAGATTGGTTAGCGTTCGGACATCGGTTTGCTGAACGGTGTTGTCATTTGCCTGGAAAAAGGATATTTTCTACGGATAATTCTTCTCCGGAAGAACAGCACTCTAATTCAGTGGCAAGTTCTACACTTCAATATACATTCTGCACTTTTCGGTCGGCTCTTAGTGGGTTCGCGATTGATCACTCGGAAAAGATGAGCTCTCCCGTCTTTCATCAGTTCTTGGATTGCGTATGGCAAATCATGAGGCAATTCCCAAAGTATTTTGAATTTAACGAACGATTTTTGCGTCGACTTTTATATCACTTGTATTCTTGCCAATATGGGTCTTTCTTGTATAATTCTCAGCGCGAGCGTAAACAATCGGCTGTGTCTCAACATACTCGTTCTATCTGGGATTATTTTATATCTAGGAAAGAGGAATTTACAAATCTAGATTACGAATGTTATGATGATGTTTTACTTCCTAATGCAACTGATCTTAAATGGTGGGCGTCCTCTTTCGGTCAGCCGGATGAAAACATGAATGTTGCTTTGTCCGAAACTTCTTCTAGTGCTCCTCTTCTTTCGTCGTCCACTTCTCAGTCTCCTTCTGTTCCCGTATGAACTCACGAAACCATTGTTTGAAGGATGGAGAAAATATATGATATGTTATCCTCTCATCTCACTAGTTGACCATTGATGTACTTAGTATCTCTGATTGAACGATTATTTCTGCTAATTTATTTTCGTTCTTTTTATTTCGTATTTCTCGAGTGGAACTTGCTTATCGAGGCAGATGATGATGTCTTGAGAGTGATTCTGTCTCCTGATTTCTTCACATTATAGAATCATGCTTTACGAGAATCTTTCCGTCTTTATCACCAGTCCTTTTCTGCGATGCTTAAGTCTCTGTTGGGAATGATTAGATTATACTTTTTTGTTGTTTTTATTTCCTCCGATTCTTGCGAATTCTCTTTTAGGGGTACTTTAACATGTCCCGCTGTTTCCAGCGAATTGACGAATTATGAAATCTTCTAACCTTTGCTAATGTTTTATGCATCCTTTCTTTTTGATAAGTCTAGTCTAGTCCGTCTAGCTTTCGTATGATCAAACTGCTTTGAGTATGCACATTGCTTTCTCGTATTTCTGTTTACAATGAACAGGATCTTTCTATTATTATTTTTTTATTGTAATACATATTCATAATATCATTTACATACCAATGAAATTTTCCTGCGAAGTCTCCTATGTCATTCATTTGTTGACATTGCGACCGAATGTAGTAAGGAGCCTAAGCGAAGCGTAAACAACGTTATTTTTAAATGTATTTGATTGGATATTGGATGCTGGCTGCTGGCTATAATGACCAATCTAAAAATTTCTTTTCAACAAGAGGAAAAAAGTGCTTCTAATTAAATATCTTTCCTTTTCTATTATTTTTTTTATTTCTTTTTTTTTTAAAAAAAAATAGCCAAAATATTTTCACGTGTTATGAACCGAAACCATAATCGTACGAGTTTGATTATGGTTTGTTCCGCCGCGTAAGGTTATTTGTAAGAATGCGTGGTTTTCGGTAATTTATATAGTCCGACGCGACGCGATGCTCCTACTTGGTTTTCACCAACAACACCGACATAGTAGTAACCGTATATTTTTGCGTTTGTGGTGGTTCTAAAATGAATCAAACCGAAAGCATTCTTTCGGGTTCACGAACTTTCGTCCGATTTATGGGTTATGAGGTTGAATACACAAAATGGACGATTTGTATTTCTCTTTTGCTTGTATGCATAGCCTATGACCAAAGTAAGTGCTTACTTTTCCTTTTAGAAGGCAAGAAAGGACCGTAAACCTTCCAGATGGACTCCTTTTTGAAAAGATATAGAAGGCGAAGACGAGAGTCGTCAAGCTTGCACTGCAAAAGTCTCTAGTCCAAAATAATGATTTAGAAGGAAAGACGGCTATGTCTTAAGGTTGATAGTCTTCTGCCGTAATTGGATGTAGAATTTTGTGGCTCCTGTCCTTTCAACCACAATAGAATCATAGTTGTTATTTTGTGTTCAAGCTTGCTTTAATGGTTGGGCAGTTCTTCTATTCTAGCATCTTCCTTCGACAAGTTAAAGCAGTTGCCATCTTTTTTCTTTGTCTCTATCGATGTTGTGTACAAAAAGCCGAATTTCACTCTTTCTTTCGTGTCTCTCAGCTTTCTTCAATCATGTATTAACTGTTTATAGTCTCTTATCAGTTTCAAAAGAAACATCTCCCTGGTCCTCTCCTTAAAGTTCCCTTCATGGGATCGTTTTTGGATAGCATGAAGCCAACCTTTGATAAGTATAAGACCAAATGGGATTCTGGTCCTCTTTCCTGCGTTTCTGTTTTCCATAAATTTGTCGTCATTGCCTCAGAACGTGACTTGGCTCGCAAAATTCTGAATTCTCCTAGCTACGTCCAACCTTGTGTCGTTGATGCCGGTAAGAAAATCCTGAAACATACTAATTGGGTTTTTTTGGACGGTCGCAATCATATCGAATACCGTAAAGGTTTAAATGGCTTATTTACTACTCGTGCTCTTGGTGTTTACCTGCCCGCCCAAGAAGAAGTGTACAACAAATACTTCAAGGAGTTTTTGAACCATAGTCAAGGTAAATATACCGAATTCATGATTCCTTTCCGTGATATTAACGTTGCTACTTCTTGTCGCACTTTCTGCGGTCACTACATTTCCGACGATGCTATCAAACACATCGCTGATGAATACTGGCGTATAACTGCTGCTATGGAGCTCGTCAATTTCCCTCTTGTTTTGCCTTTCACAAAGGTCTGGTATGGTATTCGCTCTCGTAAGGTCGTTATGCAATACTTCATGAAGGCTGCCGCTGCCTCTCGTAAAAGCATGGAAGCCGGTAACCCTCCCACATGTATGATGGAGGAATGGATCCACGAAATGATTGAAACTCGCAAATACAACAGCAACAAGGGTTCTGACGGTTTTGAAAAGCCCAGTGTCTTGATTCGTGACTTTTCTGATGAAGAAATCGCTCTCACTTTCTTATCCTTCTTATTTGCTTCTCAAGATGCTACTTCCAGTGCTATGACTTGGCTTTTTCAATACTTGGCTGATTATCCTGAAGTCTTGAAGAAGGTTCGTGAGGAACAATTCCGTATCCGTGGTGGTGATATCAATGTACCCATTAGTTTGGAATTACTCGAGAAAATGACTTATACTCGCATGGTTGTAATTGAATGTTTACGTCTTCGTCCTCCTGTTTTGATGGTTCCTTATCGTGTTAAGAAACCCTTCCCTATCACTTCGGAATACACTGTTCCCAAAGATTCAATGGTTATTCCTACTCTTTATGGTTCTTTACATGATCCTAAAGTATATCCTGATCCTGAATCATTTAAACCCGAACGCTGGGAACCCAACGGTCTTGCTGAGCAAAACCCTAAGAACTGGATGGTCTTTGGAAACGGCCCTCATGTTTGTTTGGGTCAACGGTATGCCGTTAATCATTTAATTGCTTGTGTTGGTAAGGCTAGTTTGATGCTCGATTGGTCACACAAGCGTACGGCTGATTCTGACACCCAAATGATTTTTGCTACTACTTTCCCTCAAGATATGTGTTTACTCAAATTTAGTCCTTTCAATCTCGCTAATTTAAAGCTGCATCTTGAAAAGGAAGGTAAAACGCAACCTGCTACTGCTACTGCTACTGCTATCCCAACTAGCGCCTAGGCATCATCTCTATATGGCTTATAGAGTTTTAAAGTAAGCTAACTTCGTTTCATGGATTATAGATAAAAGCATGTTTATGAATTAAAATGTAAGCTATCTTGGTCTTTTGCTTTGCAATTGGCATAATTCTGCTAGTAATTAATCGGCTGGAATCTTTGGAAAATATATAGTTACTGTTTATTTTTACCCTTATTTTTGTATAAAATTCGTGATTCATTAAAATTCGTAATGAAATGTAACAGTAAAACAGCTAATTAATCGTATATAAATTACAGTTCAATAAGACTTGCCTCTTGAACTTGTATTCCATTATCATCGTCCTTTTCATCAGAAAAATTATTGTCATCCAATCTCTGATTATGAGAATCATTCTCGTCCCTCATAGATTCAACAGTCTGAATATTATAATAGTCAATAGCATCATCAATGTTTTCATGTGCCAAAGGTTCATTGTTTTCTTCGCGTTTAGGTTCCTGTATTCTGACGCTCTCCAGCCTTTCCGTCGGAACATCAGTACCTAAATTATAGTAATTGGAAATCGTTTCAGAAGAGGGAGCCCTTATTTCATACTGGATATCCTTTGGCGCATCTCTATCTAAAACAGCTTCTCGTACTGAATGAGATTGAGCAACCGGACGGGGAGCCTCAATTGGTAGTTCCTTCCTAGGAGAGCTCACTATATTTTGAGGTGGGTCAAAGGAAGAGCCAGAAGGATGATGACGATAAGCAGACGAAAGCCTTTGGTCAAGCAGAGCGTCATTTAAGCGCATACACGTTTGAAGCTTTTGAAAAGCCTGTAGTAATTTATTGTACTTACTTATCGTTTCACCTAACGACCTCATCATCTTTGTTCTCATAAACCCCATGTTTTCATGTAACTCTTGTAATTGATATTCTGTAAAGATCGAACCGGGAGGAGATTTCTTTAACTTTTCCACAAGTGTAGCATATAATGTAATATTGTCAGCATCAGCATGAGAAATCATTGCAGTGGTTGCTTGAGGAACACGCGGAGATGTAAATGGAGAGCCATGTAAACTGGTAGAAATGGTGTGAGAAGGTATAGTTGGATAACTGTATGACGGAGCGTTTGTTTCTGTAGCAATATTAGACTTGTTTTGCTCGTTGGTAGTTTTTGCTTCCTGAAGGCTAATTTCTATGGCTCGTTTTAATTCATCATCTTCGTCATCTGGAGGGCCACGGGCATGTGATTCTGTTTTTGGGGGTTTCGATTCGAATGATGAAGGTTTTTCTTGCTTTTCCTCTACTTCTCTTAAAGAAAGTTGAATAGCTCTCTTCAAATCCTCATCTTCTTTATTTGCTGCAGAAGGCTGCACCTTGTTGGCCTGAGGTTTCTTTGGCTTTTGAGATGTGTCTTTTCGATCAGTTTTGAAAGCTTTGTCCCTTGGTAGTTTTAATTGCTCACTCTGCTTGTTCTTAGAAGCATAACAGGATTCACAAACTCGGACAGGAGTATTGATTCCAAGTTGAGGCAAGACCATGGTTTTTGAAGAACATTGGTTGCAAAAAACACCGCCACAATTTCTGCAATGATGTTTTCTATTGGTAAAAGTAAAGGGTATTCGACATCGCAAACAAACTTGACTATCAGTCCATTCCGGAGGAGTAGATGTATCGAGAAAGCTACTAGAAATAGCTTGGGGCGGCTCGGGAAAGGAATAGTCCTCTCCTTTCAATTGCTCGTATACATCAAGAATGTACCGAATGCTGGAATTTTTCTCAGGGACAGCAAGTGCCCAACATTGTATGTAGAAAAGAATGGCCTGTTCAACTTCTTCATCGACTCCGGATGGAGAATGGAGGATGGAGACCAAATTATCCATGAATTCTCTGGAAGCGACTTCACTTACAAACGATAATCCGCCGTTTTTTAAGCATGTATCACAAAGCTTTAATGCCAACAACTGGACATTTGGATTGGAATGATCGATTCGTGACTTTAAAATACGCATGGCTGATTTCGCGTCAATTGACTTACTTCGAATTTGGTCAGAAATCTCCAAATTTAAAGCAATTTCTTCTGCTCCAGCAGGAAGAGTTTCTGAAGTAGCTTTTTCTACATCTACCGCAAACTGCGAATTCGAGTTCCACCACCCTGACATGGTAGAAAGGAAAATTGAATAGAATTACTACTAAAAAAACCAAAAAAAAGAGTTTGAATGAGCCAGAGTCAGTGCAATGCCAAGATACGAGAGTAACAAAGGACTTGTTCGATGCTATTACGCAACCAAAATGACTATTGACGAACGAAAATTAGCAGTAAGAAACGATTTCACAACAAGAAAACCAAAACCTATAAACAGCTATTTAAGGACGATTTCGATGGATGTTAATGGTTCTAGGGAAGCCCTTTATCGTTCGTAAATAGTCCCTTTCCTGGGGAATAGGGTGGGTTGTACAGTTCCGAAAAATTACTTAACTTCATTCTTTACATTTTGTTAAGCATGATACCGTTGTATAAGGAGGCATAATTGCAATTGCGTTAGTAAACAAATGGGAACATTTGCAATTGGTATTTCCCTGGTTTGAAAGCTGTATTCAAAGCTTACAAGACAAATGATTCAAGTTGTTTCACGTTAAGAATTATAATTGACAGAATGGTTGAAAGAGTTTATAACAACACTTACTATACGATGAATTTCCTGCAAAAAAAAGCATGAAGAACGTCTATTCTCAATTTTCTCAAGATACGTGAAAGGACCAAAAAATCTAAATTTGAAAATTAAATTGATTAATATTGCTGAATAGTAGGTGGGACAGGAAGAGCCTTTAAATTCCTCCGCATTGCTTTTGCAAACATCTTTTTAGTCTTTCCGCCCAGAGGAAAAGATATGTGAACAGCTATTCATAAATCCAACAAAAACCTCTAAGAATACAAACAAGAAGAAAATCAGCCTTTTCCATACAGTAGTTGGTTGGAAGCGAAGAGGGAGTTGAGCCATCATCCTTCTACCAAACCTTCATAATTCCTAAAAATGCCTATTCCTTTTGTCGCACATGTGGTCCAATTTAATTATGATCATGTTATTTTGCATTGGAAGAGCTATGTAAAGTTTTTAGTTACTTTGGCGGCAATAGGCGGGTTTAAATTCTGGAGTATGGGTCGTTCTACAACCTGGGAAAGAAAGATGAATGGAATGGTGGTGATTGTTACAGGAGGAACTTCTGGAATAGGAAAGCGAGTCGTAGAGAAGCTTGCTTTGCTGGGAGCTCACGTTGTGATTTTGGTTCGCTCAGAGCCTGATCAATTTACGGTAGATTACATTATGGATCTCCGAAATCGTTCGAACAATCAGTTTGTTTATTCTGAAGTATGCGACTTGAGCTCCATGCTTTCTGTCAGAAAATTCGCTACGCAATGGATTGACTGTTCTCCTATCCGAAGACTAGACATGATTGTCTTATGTGGAGGCTTGTCTCTGCCTCCGTACATTGATCGCCAGGTTACTACAGAAGGTGTCGAACTACAGTGGGCGACTAACTTTTTGGGCCCGTACCAACTTATGCGACTCTTGCGTCCTGTCATATATGGCCAACCTGGCCACAGGGAAGTACGCATTGTTGCTGCAACATGTTCATCCTACGTTTTAGGGGACATAAACTTTGATGATCTTGCTTTAGATAATCATCCGTATCCTCGATCGAGTCCCTGGAAGGTTGTGGGAAATGCCAAACTTGCCTTTATGACCTGCCTTTATGACTTCCAAAAGAAGGCGCAAAACCACGAACGACCTGACAAGATGCCTTGCAACATTCACACCGTAGTGGTGAATCCAGGTATAGTCCGTACACCCGGATTTCGTCGATTCATTTCTTTTGGTCGCATTTGGGGATTATTCCTGTACTTGCTTCTTTGGCCTTTTTGGTGGCTGCTCTTAAAGGGTACTTTGAAGGGCGCGCAGTCCTTTTTTCATGCGATCTGTAGTCCGGAATTCGGTGCTACCACTGAGTACTTACTTGTTAATGAATGTACAATGATACCACCTTCCCGAAAGGAAATCGCCGATCCAGAATACGCAGAAAAGTTGATTAAGGCTGCTGATGCCCAAATTGATCTAGTCGAAAAGCAATACAAGAAAAAAGGAGCTTCAAAAACAAACAAAAAGTAAACCGTTGATTGCTGCTGTGTGGTTGGCGACTTTAAATGTTGTAAACTTTTTGCTTTTTATATTAATTATAGAATCCAGAGTCTGTTATTTGTATAAGCAAGCAAAGCTACACAAAGCCGCTACGTCCCAGAAGCACAAAAAATCATGATACCATGTAGTATTTTGCTGCATAGCAAGGGTTAGGACAATGTTTATGTGTAATTATTGAAAATACAAAAACACTTATATACATAAAAATGAAAGGAGGAGAGAGACGATTTATGGAATCTATCTAATTCTCTGATAAATACGGCAAAACACCTACAAATGTTTCCAACTACACGATTTTTCTATATGTATAGTATATATAACGATTATAATTAAATTCAATGACATTGATATCAATAAACCCCAAAATACCCAATAAAACCAAAAATTTTACTCAACCGTCTCATGATGAAGGTATATGCATGGATCCTTTTACTCAGCTAAAACTTGACGCTTATGGCGTTGATAAGGCTTGAGTCTCCATTCAACATCAGCGTCTAGCATGTCCAAAGTACCCAATCGAATCTCGTACAGCCGCATTTCAAAACGGGGACCTGCCTCTGAAAGAATGACCTGTTTAGGACCCGTCTTTGCGTACAAGTGATGGCGGAAACTAATAAAGTCGTCAGAATTGGCAAAGGTTACAACTCTCGGTGAAGATTCCTTTGGATCCGGAGGAAATAGAGAGGACAAAACCTTCTTGACACGTTGGCCCAGCTTCGAGGTAAGGTTGTCAAGGATTAAATGAGGATAAGCTTCAGACATAGTACCCGTGTTAGGGATATCGTGACGAAGAACAACGTTATGAAGCGAGAAGGATACGGTAGGGCCATAAGGAAGATGGGAGATAACCATGCTGTCTGGTATACCTCGATGTTCATGCAAAAGGACGATATCGGTGATGTCGTTGGCACGAGCCGCTTCGACTAAACTTCCCACAACAATATTACCACGATTTAAGCGGAATGAATTCGGGATCAGCAGGCGCATTTCCTTGGCAAATTGAGCCAGGCGAGACGATGGGTCACGACTCGTTGTGACCAAAACTCTTGGTTCACGTTCACCTAAGCTGTAATACTCGTCATCTATTCCTAATTCATCTTCCTGGGCTGCTTTGCTTTCATCATATTTGTAATCTTTCTGCAATTGTGTGTCTTCTTGAAGATCTTTATTGAGTTCCTTGTTGTTATCTATAGCGTGTCTCAATGCACGTCTTTTTTCATTCAACTTTGCCTCTTGAAGATCTTTATTTCTTTTATAAATAAATTGACGTCTTTCTCTTGCTGCACGACGAAGCATGATGCGTTCTGGAAAATTTGGCTCTTGGCAGGTTCGCCTCAAGAGGCCACCCCAGAGTCTCTTTGGCTAACCTTAGTAAACAAACGAAATGGGGAATAAGTGGAAATCCTGCGACAAAAGTATAACTAAATAGAAATAAATTTGGTAAGTAAGAAAGAGAAAAACCCCGATTTCTAAATGATGAGATGAGAAAAAAAAAACAAAAAATAAAAAGAGTCAATTTTTGAAAATGGATTTTCGATCATGTCTGTTTACAAATGCTTGTAGCATAGAAAATCCAGGAAAAGAAAAATCCTCATGATGAATACAATCATTCCAAATCATGTACAAGGTACCGCCCATGATACTTCCAGCAAAACAGCACTTTCTTGAAGAGGAATGGATCGCTTGGTTTTCTAGGAACATGTGAGATGGGAAGTTTGAAGAATCCCTTGGAAAAAAAGCCAATTCTTTTCCTGTCTTATTTTTTTTTTTTCCTTTAACTTTTCGTTCGTCCAAAACCTGCTTCTTGTTTTTGCGGTTGCATAAACTTGACATAATCTTAAAGACCATCAAGAAACCTGGAAAAATTCACCAAAAAACAAAATCCAGATATCAGGTATTTCCTTAAAATTCAAAGGCAATGGAAACTAAAACCCTACAAGCTGTCAATACGCTGACAATTTCTGCTTTGGAATTCGTGCATCGTTTGTTTATAGACAAACACTTCATATAAAAAAAAAAAGAAATAAAATAAAATAAAAAGTTCAAGCTAGCTTGGCTAACGAAAATGATTATGAATATTAGCTTGTTATTATTATGACAAGAATGATGCTGTCATGAAGCGATTTGCCAATACCAAAGTCATTATTTTACACCGTTTGCTTTCCAACTTGGAGTACAAAAGTCCTTCTTGCTATTGTTCTTCAAACAAAATTGTTTTTAATCTGTTTTAATCTGTTTTTAATTTTTTTTTTTTTTTGATGAATCAGTTTTAAAGAGAAATGTCATCTACAAGATGGCTGCTTCCAAAACTTCCCACATGCAAGACAAGATGAATGCCCTCATTCCGAAGTAAACGTCGTCAAAATGAAATTGCATGATTACGAATTCATCTTTGCGAATGCTTGCATTACGTTGAATGATGGATTGCACTTTCGTCACAGAGGAATTATATTATGTTCATGCAATGACTCGAATGTGATGTACTTGCCACTCATCATCCAACATATATATATATAAGCATATTGAACAGTAGTTAACTAACAGAAGATTGAAACTACATTTTCAGGCATCAAAAAATGAGTAAATATCAAAAGGGAAACAAAGTTGAATACCATCCTGTAAGTACCCTAATATCATATTAATCCAGCTGTTATAATATGATACATTTTAAAATCGTTAAGAGTTGTTTGGTTGAAGACTCTATAAAAAAAAAGACAAAAAAAAAAGAGAAAAAAAAAGAGAAAGAATCTTTAACGATGACAGCGACAGCTGGTGATTTGTAAAGAACAAATGGAACTAAACTAACATACTTTTTGAAATAGATTGGTGGCGCTACTGGTACTAGCACCTCTACCGGTACAATCCTTCAAGTCGTAAAGGACGATACTGGCAGTGAAGAAACTCGCTACGAGATTCAGAATGATCACACACAGAAAACTGCTACTTACAAAGAGCGCAACATTGCTCGCGTAGTGGATTAAGTTTGGTTTGCGTTTCTTTTTTATGTTTTTTTCTTTTTCTTCATGTACCATTTATAAAAATGCAGATGAATAATGATGATGATTTTTCCTTTCCTTAGTGTTGTTTGTTTTGCAGTTGTAATCAACAGCAATAATGTTTTCGCTACCAATTTCAGTTGCGTGTGCTATTCATGTATGATATATGTGTAAGAAGAGATCGAAAGAGAGAATTTAAAATAACATAGGTAAAACAACTTTTCAAGTTTTATGATTCATTTTAAGGAAAAATAAAATAAGTCTTGGAATTTATTGTAGCCAATATCTGCGAGTTTAGGAGAAGAGAAAATATAATAAAAGGGGGAAAAACAATAGATTTGGAATTTCGTTCAAAGAAATAATTATATTGGAAGTCATATGACATAAAAAAGGAATTGCAGTTCACAGTTGCAGATGTTTCCTTCCGGTTTAAATTGTACTCTCATAACTCATACTAAAACTTGTAGGAGCTAAGCTTTGGAAAAGAAACCAAACTTGACATCCGTATGCGAATCCATAGTGGAATCGCTCTGATAAAAAACAAAAAAGAGTACATAAAGCACCTCAACATCTTCATCAATATTTCGTATACGTTAAGCAAAGATTAGCCGAAAGACCTTTTCTTTTGGAAGTTTTCTGTGGTAGAAAAACATTTGTTTCTACTTCGAAAACAAACACATTCATTACATAAACTCAATGCCTGCTCCGAGTTGAAGCCCTTTACGGCCTACATCACCACCAGTAACCGCAATAGGGAGCGTAAAATTCAATTCAAAACGAGCTGCAGGTGATGCATAAACAAGTCCCAAACCAGTTGATACGCAAGGACGCATAAGAATCGATTTGTAAGTGTCCAACGGGTTCTTAGCATCCAAGTTGGTTAAGCCACCAGCGTTAGCAAAAACCTGTAACCGGAAAGGTTTTGAAGCATCCACTTTAGGTAAAGGAAACAAAAGGCTAGTAGAGAGAGCTAAATAAGCTGTACCACCAAGGGAGTCCTTTCCATCTTTCGGTCCTAGACGATCCTCTGAAAACCCTCTTAGACTTGTAGACCCGCCCAGCATGAAACGGTCACATAATTGAATAGGAATTTCGTCTAAAGGTTTCATAGCGCCAAAACGACTGGAAACGGCAAAGGTAACTGATTGCGAACGATTCAAGGAAAAGGCATACTGATGCCAAAGTTCAGACTTCAAAAATCTGGCATCCCCAGTAACTGGCCCTAATCCAGCAAGTTCTATCAAAGCTCGGAAAAAGTTGCCTTTTCGAGGAAGGGTTGGGTGATCCCGCGTATCTAACATGTAGGAATAAGCAAGGGATTGTTTTATACTATCACCTGCCTGTAAACGAACGCTAGGAGAAGCAAATTCACTCAAACGAGTAATTTGTCTCCAAAAGAAGTTTTGTGAAAGCTCGTGCAAACCATGGAATTTATCCTGATGCTGTAAACTCACCGACATACCTCTAGTAATCAACTCATGACTCGAGATTGCCTTATTATCCCGAACATTACTATAACCAAGGACACGCAGATGAGTCGTTGGACTTGCGTTTACCGGAGTTTCAAACTTAGTTGACATAGTAGCACGGTTTCGAGTACCATAGGAGATGTTTCCAGAGAGAAACTCTGCGCCGCCGAAAACATTCCTTGCCAAAACATTTGCGTGTACATTTCCTTCAACGTTACCTACATCAGTTCCTGTTTCAAAGAACAGTCGTGGCTTTTCCTTCACTTGAATGATAACATCTAAATCGTTTTCCCCAGAAACAGCAGATGAAGCACGATCAATTTTAATGTAGGCGTTGTCATAAATACCAAAAGCCATTAACTTCCCCGTCGTTTCTTGAATGTTGTTGAGAGTATCCAAGAATGGCTTACTCTTTACCATTTTCGCAGATGGGTCAATGCATGATTGTAAAGCTTTCTGAAGAAATCCAGCTCGAGTATTGTATGCCCCTGCTACTCGTATACTCGAAATTCCCACCGGTAGAGTACTGTTTTCTGTCAACTAAGGAATGTTAGTTTCTTCATCTTGACCGTCGTCAAATCTTTCCATTAAATTCTGTAACGTACAATTTCAGACAGGCTTCTCAATGTCTCTTTCGCTGATTGAATACTCTCCCTGTCAATAGGAGGCACATTTGTAGGTGGTACTGATTCCTGGCTTGACTCAGTAGTCATGGCTGTAGCCTTATTATTCAACTTTCTTCAGAAAAAAATATACTTCAAAGATAGTAAAAGCACCAAAAGGTTGTAGATTCCAGCAAGTTTACAAATAATGTTCCTTCGTACAACCTTGACTGTTGAAGGAAGATGAAACACCTTCACTACTTACGTGTCCACTAAGAAAAAACTCCCACTTAAGAAACTCCTAAAGCTTTTGTTATTGAAAAATTAGTAAATTGAATATTCCATATGTCTTGTTAATATAGAATTCAATTCAAATATATATCGAGCTTCCCATGGAACACGAAAAGCAAAAGCAAGCCCTAACAGAGAAGTTGGATACTACCAACCAGCTTTACCGAAAGGTAAAAACAATTCATGACACGGCAGTGAAGGACTAACACTTTCATAAGTTAGCAGAGTTACGGACTGCTTGTCCTACGCTACTGAAATTGGTACACCCAGAAATAGGCACCAGTAAGTTTCAAAATAACAAACGTTTATAAGAAGGAAGGTTTCTCTTATATTGTCTTTGTTGCCATGTCCCTCTGGATTCTAAATCTATTAACTGGCATATAGGTCAGAAGTTTCAGCATAAAGCTCAAGAAGTGATTGCTAGTGTCGAAGGATTTAAAAAAGATTTAGCTTACAACCAGTGTATGAAAGCTCAGCCTCTCAAACGGTTCTTGCTAACTAACATATTAGCGTTATTTCAATATGTAACCGAATCTTTAGCTAAGAATCCAGAAAATCTTATGCCTACCTATCCTCCTCAGGAGAAAGACATTATCGCGAGTCAAACATCCACGGAAGACTTAGAAATCAATAAAGATGGAAAACAGCGAGACCCTTCTCAAACTTCTCAAGTTCCGGAAAAGTTACAAGATACACTCAATAGCTTTGGAAAAAGCATATCATCTTCCAATTCGTCTATCTCTGACTTGCAAGCCGATTCATTCATATTGGAAGTCTCCACAGGACTGAAATTCCATGTTAGCTTGCAACCCAATGGTGATTATAAAGCTTTATGTATATTTAGTAAATTCGAAGCGACAATGTTTTCTGTTAATCGGTATAATCAGTTTCAGATGCCCTTGTTTCTACTTCTCGTATGTACAATTACAAATGCTTTTCGATCCCTCATATACTAACGAGTGCTAGCCTCTTCTTCTTGACTATTCAAACCTATACTCGAAACCTTGTCAAATTTGCAGAAAGGTGATCTCTCCTATTAAACTAGAACTTCCTTTAGTAAGGAAGTACGATTCCGAGAATAGCACAAATGCTATTCTCACTTTTCATTACGAATGTACACTCTCAAAATGAGGCAAAACGGATAACGTTTTCCTCCAGCTAATGTCTTCGAAGTTAATCGTACAAATTCTTCATGAACGATTTATGGCATAAATATCTAGTTTCGTTTAACCGAATTGATGCATATTGAATAGTCTCTTAATATTATTATTTGGTCTCTTGGTTCTATACACATGTCCTTCATCTTAGCATTTAAAATATATATGTACTGTACTGTACAACAATAAAACACATGCTCAAATTTTTACAATTCATCTATTACAAAGTATTGTAATTACAGTAACTAAAGGTCATTAAGCTTTTTATCTATTAAGATGATATAGCATATATATTAACCTTAGATGTAAATCCATTTTTCCATAAACCCTGACAAATGATGGAGCCGTTTTTAATGCCCAAAAAAATCAAAAACAACCCAAAATAGATATAACTCAATTTAACAGAGCAGACGCATCTTAAACCTGTCAATTAAGGGTTAGCTTTCGAGCTAGAATTATGATCTCTTTGGCTTGATGATCCATCATTGTCATGATCTTGTTCTTCCAAAAGTTCAAAGGAGTTCGCCGATGTCAAAGGTTGATTAACAGGAGCTTGTCTAGCAGGCTCTCTCCGTGGTGTGTTACTTTGTCTAGAAGGGCTTCGACTAACATTTCCGCCACGTAACATCGAACTCAAACTGGTTGGACCATGAGATCCTTGAGTGCCAGATTTCAAACCACGGATACCTTGACCTAATCTGGCATATCCATCTTTATTATTAGACCAATCATTGGATCCAAAGGGAGGATTACTACCTCTGCCACCCATTCTAGAATCGCCGCGGTTCATATCGCGATGCATACGGGCAGGCCTTTGAGCTTCGGACAAAGCTTTCTTACGCTCAGCCTCTTCATGGATCTCTTGAATAGTTTTTGGACCCTTTTCAATTTCACTCTTAATACGCCAACCAGCCTTTCTAGAATCAATAACATCCAGAAGCATAAATTTAATACGAGAAGGCAGGTCAGGTATTTTAGTAATAGTTTCCATACGAAGAATGTATACATCCATCGCAGCATGACCCTTTTCAGTAGCATCAATACTTACACCGACGGTCATCAATAATTTACACAGACTCTCAATTTCTTCTTCTTCAGGATCTGTAACATTACCCAAAAGACGCTTTATACATTCATGCATAATTTTTTCGGAGAGCATATTAAGCTTAAACAATTCACCAATAAATCTAACAAGGCCAAGGCCACGACGTTTGATAGCGGCAGCAATGTAATACTCCTCCGACATAATCTCAGTCTCTCCAGCACCACCAGATGGAAGACTAGCTTTCCAACCCCGCTCGAAGTCTTCTTGACAGCGGCTCAACAGATATTTTCTAAATAACAAACCACCCCGAACAGGTTGACCGTTCTTATCTAACACATTCTCATCTCTAATAGAATCATCTATACTATCCATCATCTTACGAGCAAATCGGGCATACATGTTAGAGAAATTTGGTTCATCGGTGGCCTTTTCAAAAGTCAATTGGATAACTAACCTAAGAGTACGACCATCAGTTTCTTTACGGGACTGCATGGCCATCTCCAAGATTTGGTCTGAAATCTTTTCAAATTTCTCTAAGGTCATCTTGTTCAAAGAACCCTTAACTTTACGATGGATAACTTCAAGGGGGATAAGTTCGTCCTCCTTGTTTTCAGCAGCCTTGGCTTCAGGTTTCTCAGCAAGCTTCTTAGGCTGCCAACGGTTGGCAGATAATTGCAATGGTTGAACTTGTTCAGCAGGAATAGTTAGAGTAGAAGGATCAGCCTTCTCACGTTCACCACCGCCACCACCACGACGGGATCCACGTTGAGAACCTCTGTGAGATCCACCGTGTCCATGATGACTCATACCACGACTAGGAGCACTCTTGTAATTACTACCAGAACGGAATCCTGCACCTGAATCGCCGAAACCGCGATCAACACCAAGACGTGACATTGATTTTCTTTCAGAGTGCCCGCCAAAGCCTGGACCAGCATGTGAGTCCCTAGTAGAACCAGAACGAGAGCTTTGACGACTGGAACCATAACCGCCACGAGAACTTTTGTCGCTAAAAGCAGAAGCAACAGTTCCCTTCATTTTCTCATCCCAACCATAAGCGGGCTTATCTGTATAGTAACTCTGGAACTGCATAAGGAAAGGGATATCGTAAAGAACTTTACCAGCCTTAATTTCTTCCTCAGTGGCGGGTCGCTTAATTGAAGAAGGATAAACGATACTAGTAAGATCAGAAATAAAACTAGCTTTGTGCAAAGAGTCCAAAGCGATAGAGGGTTTAGAAGGAGATCTTAGACTTTCAATGCCAGAAAAAATTTCTCGCTTAGGAGTTAAATTACGAGAGTTCGCTACTGAAGATTCAGGCGAAGCCTTCAGGTCCACATGCTTACCCTTATCTTCAGTTTGGTCATCAGTCTTAGGCTGTTCTTTATCAGATTTTGAGCTTGCTTCAGCTTCAAGTTTTGCCTTCTCTCCGGCTTCACGCTTAGCCTTTTCATCGGTTTCCAGCTTGGTCTTTTCTTCAGCTTCACGCTTAGCCTTTTCTTCGGTTTCCAGCTTGGTCTTTTCTTCAGCTTCACGCTTAGCCTTTTCTTCGGTTTCCAGCTTGGTCTTTTCTTCAGCTTCACGCTTAACCTTCTCTTCAGATTCCTGCTTGATCTTTTCTTCAGCTTCACGTTTGGTCTTCTCCTCAGCTTCACGTTTAGCCTTTTCTTCAGCTTCCTGCTTAGCCTTTTCTTCAGCCTCACGTTTGGTCTTCTCCTCAGCTTCACGCTTAGCCTTTTCTTCAGCTTCCTGCTTAGCCTTTTCTTCAGCCTCACGTTTGGTCTTTTCCTCGGCTTCTTGCTTGGCTTTTTCTTCAGCGTGTCGTCTAGCCTCTTCTTCAGCCTTTTCTTGAATACGTTGCTGAACAGCCTGTTTAACGGCGTCCTTGCGTTTCGACACCTCTTCTTCCGTTAGGTGAGGAGCAGAAGAACTATCTAACCGTGGACTGGATTCTTCAGACTTAGGTTGAGATTTATTCTTTTGGGGAACGACAACTTCGGTATTAGTAACAGGATTAACGATTTTCAAAGCACTGCTCTTCTTTTGCTGCTTCACAATGGGAGTGAAGCTGCCAGATCTAGGACTCATCATTGTAGCAGAGTTTGGTGAGTCAACAACCTGATCCGATACCTGGGAAGTGCTACGGGACATATTGGGGAAAGTCGGTGTATATGGGGTTTGTGGATATACGGGATAGTATTGAGGAACATAGCCTGGCTGTAACATTGCACCGTATTGCATCATGTTAGGATCAACAATGTATGGGGCTTGTCCATAGACTTGGCCATAGGGAGGTTGTACTGACATGGGCATTTGAACGGGGTTGGCAGGTGAGCCCATAGTTTGAGGAACGTTCCGAGTATTTTGAGCAGAGTTACGACCATTGGGAACGAAAGAAGGGTAACCAGGATGACCATTATTGTATTGTCTCCTGCCGTTTCCTCTGCTGTAGCGCTGAGAATCATTGCGACCATTATTTTTGTAAGAATAGCCATGCTGATAGTGGGGAGAGTATTTATTGTAGGAAGGATAAGAATTTCCATAGCGCTCGTAATTACGGTTTTGACGGTGGGGCTTACCAGAACCATTAAATGTGGGCGTGCTAGATGCAGAGTTTTGGGCCGAAGAGTTGGCAGCCTCAGAAACAGAATTTGTGTTATTAAGTTTGCCCGAAGTTGCAGAATCATTAGAACTGGAATTATTAGATGATGGGGCAGTAGCACGGGAACCTTTAGAGGCGGGACTGGATCCGGATTGTCCTGCCGAGTTAGTAGAGCTATTTCTACGAGAATAAGTACTGTTTTTGGGTTGGTTGGAAGCAACGTTTGCCTTCATGTGCTGTTTCGTAGAAATAGGAGCGTTTCTTGTGATAGAACCAAATTGAATTGGGACGGTAGGAACAGCGCCTGGTACCTGGCTTTGATCGAAAGGTGTACTTTCAGCAGCATCCTTTAATCCCTCTTGGCTAACGCTCTGTTCTTCCGAGTTAGCCGGTGTTGTCTTTTCAGCAGCATACACATTAGCAGCCTCCTCAGAACGTTTGGGTTTAGAATCAGTGCTATCACCCTGCTTGCTTTCCGAAGAAGTATTCGTGAAAGAAGGCTTTTCAGCATTTGTAGGAGTTTCCAAGGGTTTCTCCTTGTTTACCGGTTTACTTGCAGCCTTTTTATCTTGTTCTATTACGTCTGTTCTTTTAGCAGAAGAGGCAACGGGCTTTTCAGGTTTGTCTGATGCACTGGACGAAGGAGCAGCATTCTGGATATCAGTCGTAGCAGAGCCAGTAGTCGAAGGTTTATCAGCTTTAGCGGCGGCTTGAGCGGCCGGTGCTTCAGCAGGCTTGGGAGCTTGCTTCTCAGAAGTTGCGTTTTGTGGCTTTACGTTTGCATTTTTCATAGACTGGCTAGCAGCCAACGCACGTGCATAACTGAACTTTTGAGTATTCGATGGCGGCTTTGAAGACATTCTCTCTTAACTGTTATGTAAAAGAAAATAAATAAACTGAAAGAGACCACCGAATATCGAATTCTTTCAATTAGTACTTCGTTTGTTTTCTATGGAACAACCGAATCTTTCTTTCGTTTTATTTTACCTCGAAAGAAAAATGACTAATTAGAGATTCTGAGGAAACGGAATACAATAATAAACCTATATTCCAAATTCCGTTAAAAAATTAAACTACCCTCCAGAGGACTGGATAACAAATTTTCAACTGAAGTAGTTGGGTGGGTTGGTGGTGGTTAACAGGAAAATGTGAGATGGCGGTAGTAAAAGCACCCCGTCCCTGATGGCAAAGAGAACAAATAACGACATCGTTATACATCATTGTACACGACACCTCCAAAGAAATACCAGTACTTTCAGTGCAGTAGGGTTGGGTAAGTTAGTCTTCATATGTATGTTTGGTCATGAAAAGAAAGTATTTCTTATTGAGTCATCTGAACAATAGGTAAAGTTTTGTGTCGTCCAATGAACAGCAAATTCAGGTTCACTATGTACTTATACTGAGTGCACAAAATGCCTATGTCTCAGCAACGTATTTGAGTTGTTTTAAAAACTGTAATATATGCTAATGTATGCTTATTTTTAGGTATCTCTCGTTTTTCCTCCATCTTTGACTTTTCTCACAAATCGTTATTTTTCTCTCGCTTTTCTGTTGGACATCAGCTGTTGAACGAAATAGAAACTTACGACAAAAACTATGCTCTTGTAAAATGGCTTCAAGTGTTGTTCGAATTCTAGTGGATACACAAACTTGGTCCGATCAGGTGGATGTATGAAGTGTTCTTCACAATCATATTGCAGATGCTAACGGTTACCTGTATTCTAGTCGTCCTCAGAATTCCATCTATTACTTCCCGAAGAAAAATCGCAAGTAAAACGATACTATTTTGCCAAAGATGCGAATATGGCTATGGCTTCCATGCTCGTGAAGCGCCAGGTACTTGCTACCCTGTTTTGTACGGATCCTGAGTCTGTGCGATTGAGTGTATCAGAAAACGGCCGTCCTTACTATCCTAAAGAGGTATCCCAGGACACTATTTTTGATTTCAATGTGTCTCATTATGGCGGTATGGTAGTATTCGCGGGAATATGGGTTTCAAAGAACAGTTCTTCTTCTATGCTACACCAAAATAAAATTGGAATAGACATTGTTGAATGTAAACCGTTAACCGATCAACCAAACTGGATGGACGATTTTGAATTCGTATTTAGTCGAGAACAATGGAGCCGAGTCTTGTCCTACTCCGACCCATTGGCAGCTTTTTTTCTATTTTGGGCTTGCAAGGAAGCCGTTTTAAAGTCACTTGGATTGGGGCTTCATGGCAACCCTGCTCTCGTTGAATTACAAATCCCAGTTTTCCAGGATCTAGTATACGGCAGCAAGCTATGTGCGTTTCGTGCTGGAACCGCTTCCTACCTAGAGAATCATTTTCGAATTGAGTTACACAGAAAAAACATTCATGGATCTATTTTTTTCATTGCGATTGCTTATCCTGTCGATCATGATTTTACAGAGTCAGATTGGCTAGAGGTAACAAGTCTGTCTAAAGACTATTTAAAACAGAAAATTACTGAAACTTTTCATTACAATCTTTGAACATATTAGTTTTGGATTCCTTTCATACGCTACATAGATTCGTTCTTCTCTGGTATGCTACCTTGCAATTATGCACAGAATCTAAACTGCGTTTTGAGCTTTTCAGTTTCATCCTGTTCTATAAACCATAAGCATTTTCTTGCTTGTTCCATCTCTTCATTTATAATCCCATCTTTTCCTTACAAAACTTTTGTTGTTCATCATCGTTGGGTCTCGCTATAATCAAACTTGTTATTGTTGATACACTTCTACTTCAACAAACAATTAAATTATTGAATTGACATGTTAGACCGATTAAAATGCCTTGTATGGTATTCTATTGATAATCAGCAGTACAAAAATGCCATATTTTATGCAGAGAGGTTGCATGCCATAGAAGATTCAGGTGAAGGTTTATACCTCTTGGCGTATTCGCATCTTCTTAACCTTGATTACAACATTGCTTTTGATCTATTGAATCGTAATGTTAAGCACATTCCTTGTGTGTTTGTCTATGCGAAAGTGTGTTTAATTTTAGGTCGTTACAAACAAGGCATAACTACCATAGAAACCTGTCGCCCTCAATGGAAGTCCATTCTACCAAACTGTAAGTTATAGATACAAGGATATGTCTTGAAACTAATTCTTAGTAAATGATCCAAATGGTAATCGGGGTCGCCCGGACGCCTCGAGTATGCTTGATGTCTTGGGCCTAATGTACAAAAAAGCGGGTTATATAAAAAAAGCAACAGAATGCTTCGTAGAATCGATTTCCATAAATCCATATAACTTTAATTGTTTTCAAAATCTGATTGCAATCGGTATGCATCATTGAAAGCGCCTTCTCGATGCCCAGACTAAGGCGGTCTTAGTTTAAATTGTCAAAAGGGATGCTACTAACTACTAATTAGGAATTCCTCTTGATGTGGATAACATTTTTATACTCCCTCCTTATTTGAATGCCCCAAAACCTTTAGAAAAAATCCAGTCTGATTCTCCTCTGATCGGTTCTGATACCTATTCTTTAAAACGCGGGAAAAAATCTTTCCCATCACTACCGAAGCAAACAACACCTAAGTTCCCAGTTAACCCTTCCTCCAGCTCTTCCATTTCGGCTTTTACAAATTGGTTCGACCGAATTGACAATACCGCGTTGGACAGTCACGAAGTGGAAGAAGAAGGATCAAAAGAGGAAGCAAAATCAAATCTGAACTTGGCTCCTTATACAGATCTTTCTAAACCATCAACAGGCTCCTCTTCTGTACGAAAGGACTTTCTCTCAAAGAACGAAATAGCCAGTGCAAAGCTGTCTACATCTAAAGCTGGTGCGCGCTTTGCGGCAAAATTACGAGAAGCTAGCAATAAACGAAATGAGGGAGAGTTACCTGTAAATTATAAGGATGAGGATGTTAATTTATTAGAGCTGCTAAAGATCTTTGCAAAAGGTTGCTATTCTTTAGCCCGCTATCAATTAAGGGACGCATTGTCATATTTTTTAAACTTACCAAGGGAACATAGAACCACGCCTTTTGTACTCTCCAAAATAGGGGTGACATATTTCGAGATGGTCAATTACGAAAAAGCCGAAGAAGTATTTCAGAAGCTTCGTGATATTCGCCCATCGCAAGTAACGGATATGGAAATTTATTCAACAGCTCTTTGGCACTTACAAAAATCCGTTCCTCTGTCTTATTTAGCTCATGAAATGCTGGAGGCCAGCCCATACTCTCCAGAGGCCTGGTGTATATTGGCCAATTGCTTCTCTTTACAAAGAGAGCACTCACAGGCACTGAAATGTATAAATAGAGCATTACAATTAGATCCTACCTTTGAATACGCATACACGCTTCAGGGTCATGAACATTCCGCTAATGAGGAATATGAAAAGTCGAAAACATCATTTAGAAAAGCCATACGTATTAATGCCCGACATTATAATGCTTGGTATGGTTTAGGCATGGTGTATTTGAAAACAGGAAGAAATGATCAAGCCGACTTTCATTTTCAGCGAGCAGCCGAAATTAATTCCAACAACTCCGTTTTGACAAGTTGTATTGGTATGATCTTTGAGAGAGGTAAAGACTTTGGGAAAGCCTTAGAATTTTACTGCAAGGCTTGTGAATTAGATGAAAAATCTTCGCTAGCGAGGTTCAAAAAGGCAAAAGTTTTGATTTTACTGCACGACTATGATAAAGCATTAACCGAACTGGAACGATTAAAATCTGTTGCACCAGACGAAGCCAACGTTCACTTTATGTTGGGAAAAATTTACAAACAAAGGGGGCAGAAGAATTTGGCGATGAGGCATTTGACGATTGCATGGAACTTGGATGGAAAAGCCAATCACATAATAAAAGAATCCATTGAAAATCTCGACGTTCCTGAAGAAAACTTACTTACCGAAACAGGTGAAATTTACAAGAATTATGACAATTAAAGGAATTCCTTTTATGACAAACTCTCAACTACATTATTATGGTTTATGATGATTCGTAAGTATTGACTACTCATAGGATAACAAAAAGAATTATAATTTATTTTTACATCATAATTTTATAACCTACATTCTGAAAGCGAATGTAAAATATTTCATATTGCAACTCCATTTGAGTACTCATCTTCCTAAAGCAAACTTGGGTAGTATCGAATCATTCGTTATTTCTGTTACCACCTTACCAACTTTGCAATTTACCAACTCTTACGTCAAAAAATACTATTTTCTTTCCGTCTTAGTTTCTAAGTTAATAAGAAAGGAAAAATTAGAAAAGGGATCATGGGATTCTTCAAGAGTACCGCATTATCTACGATTTCGATTTTCGCTGGGTTATGTGGAATCAATAAGTTTTGGAATCTGCCGGAGCCTTTCCGATTTCAATTTCGTTATTTTGCATGCTACGCTTTTCTAGCAATTAGTGCCGCTTACGGTGTTGTTGCTTCTGCCATTGCTCGTTTGTGTGGACGACCAGTTCTAGGGCAATATCTCACTGCAAAAGCCTACTATAAATTGGCGAGCCCGATTTTAGACGTACGCTTCCGAATTGAAAATGAAGAAATTTTAAAAACGGTCAAGCCAGCTGTCATTGTGACCAACCATCAGTCGTAAGTACAAAGTGATAAATATAAGTAATCAATCACCTATAGCTAACTGATATTCTCAAGCGAACTAGATATTTTGGTTATTGGAAGTACTTTTCAACCAAATTTCTCAGTAATTTCTAAGAAGTCCCTGAAATACATTCCTTTACTAGGATGGTTCATGCTACTTTCTAATGCTGTGTTTGTCGACCGAGCTAAACGTGCAGATGCCATTGCAGTTTTCACAGAAGCAGCTCAACGAATGAAGAGGGAGAAGCTTAATATTTGGGTTTTTGCTGAAGGGACTCGTACTTATGCGAAAGAGCCACTTCTCTTACCGTTAAAAAAGGGCGCTTTTCATCTAGCCCTTCAAGCTCAAGCTCCTATCATTCCTGTAGCAGTACAGAACTATTCTCATATCTTTCATCCTCCCACCAAGGTTTTCAATCGTGGCGAAGCACTTGTGAAAGTTTTGGATCCCATATCTACAGAAGGTAAAACAGTCGGGGATCTGAATTCTTTGTTGAATGAAGCACAAGACAAATTAAAAACTGCTATGGTTGACATCGATGGCTATGGAAAAGAAGATCCAAAAAAAAAGTAAATGTAAACATATTAAGACCAGTTCCACATTTTGCTTGCTTGCTTCATTCATTAAACATCGTTTTGTTTGGATGAATCAATTTTACATGTCTACACGAAATTTCAACGAGCTTATATATAGTAAATAGAATTATATTTTAATTCGTTTCACCCTAAAAGTGAAAAAAGTCCGTCAGAAACATTCATTACTTCTTTCATCTAGCTAATGTTTTCTTTATCCACTATAGCAAACGTTTCCTTTATAAGCATATTCCTGATTTCCCGTTATAAACATATGCTAGTAATTTATCTTACCTTATGCTGGTAACCGAACGAGTTCCACCGCATAATTATTGTCTCGACTGATGACAAACTTGAGTTGAACAGCTACTGAATCATTTTGTAATAATCCTTTAATATTTCGTTGGCATAGATTCAAGATTCTCTTATTATTTAAAGAGAAAGATTGCAAGACTTTGAGGTGGAATCTTTTAAAAAAATTCTATGAGTAATATTTAATTAGCGGACATTATGCAGCTATATTCCTCTGAAAGGTAAGTCGGCGTGTAAAAGGAGATGAAATGAAGAATCTATGGATAAAGGATTGGTGCTGACCAGTGTTCAGTGAATCAGACGAATCGCAATATTGGGTTGACTGGTTTTTGGGGCTTAAGGGCAATGAGTTTTTTTGCGAAGTAGATGAAGATTTTATTCAAGACCGATTTAATTTGACTGGATTGAGTCAGGAAGTTCCTCAATACTCTCATGCTATAGATTTAATTTTGGACGTTTTGGATCCTGATTTATCTGAAGAAATTCAGGATGAAGTGGAAGCTAGCGCCCGCCATCTGTATGGCCTTATTCATGCCCGTTATATTTTAACAGCTCAAGGATTGTACAAAATGGTAAGTCGAATTTGCTGAAGGGGGCTTTCAACACAGCAACTGCAACTTCATATGATGGAAGGGAGAGAGACAAATGTTGTGTTGTGTAGACCATTCTTCTCGTTTTCTTTCTTGTTTATTCAGTAAACTAACAGAACGATAGCTTGAAAAATTCAAAAAGTGTGATTTCGGTCATTGTCCTCGTGTTTTGTGCAACGGTCAGCCCATGCTACCAGTGGGTCTCTCTGACATTCCTCATACAAAATCGGTAAAGCTTTACTGTGCACGATGTGAGGATGTGTACACCCCAAAATCTCAACGGCATGCTTCCATCGACGGTGCCTACTTTGGTACCTCTTTCCCCCATATGCTGTTCCAGGTTTATCCTGAATTGGCAGTCCCAAAGTCCCATGAAAGATACATCCCTCGTATATTTGGATTTAAAGTGCATGCTTACTCAGGAATATATCGGAAACAAGACAACTACAAGGAGAAGCAAAAAAAACGTCTTCAAGGGGATAGTGCTGATTCTAAAGAAGAAAACGCCGTGACCTAAGATATTGCGACTTCTTGTATATACTGTCTCTTTTATTGTTTCTAATTATTGAAAGTGTTGAAGCTAGAAACTCCTCACGCATGGTATTAATTTGCTATACTTAGCTGTGCGTAGAGTGTAATACCTACAGAAAAAAGAAAAGGGAAAATTTATTGTATCTTTTGATGTTTAATAAATTTCTTTACATGATTTTTGATTTGATAAAAACTATTTGATATATTCTATTAATAAAGGATTTTGCTTTTAATTTTTCAGTACTACACACATCAAAACAAACTTTGTTAACAATTTTAAGAGTTATCTATATCCCTCATAAGTTCGTTAAAACTCTTACCTGTTTTAACCATTGGTATTTGCCCACAAGGAATCTCTGCACTTATTAAGGCAGAATTCAGTAGTTGTTTTGTAGGGTCAAGGCTGGCAAGATACTGGCATAACTCCGTACATACTTCCCAGTTTTTTCCTTCAAATGCTGTTTTCAAAACTTGAAGGAAAACTTCAGCGCAACTAGCAGATCCCTTATGTACCTGCCAAATAATTATACATCTAGCAGCGTTTTTTATATCCTTGTTTCGTAAACATTGATCCATCAGAGTCTGAGCGTCACCAAAATGTTTGAAGACATTTGGCCAAAAATGCGTTTCAATTTTTCTAAGACATCCTAAAACATACTTGTAAACG
This sequence comes from Schizosaccharomyces cryophilus OY26, assembly GCF_000004155.1. Lineage (NCBI taxonomy): Eukaryota > Fungi > Ascomycota > Schizosaccharomycetes > Schizosaccharomycetales > Schizosaccharomycetaceae > Schizosaccharomyces > Schizosaccharomyces cryophilus. The sequence goes on along the minus strand of NW_013185625.1, from coordinate 324,384 downwards.
TTCATATCTTTGATGTTATTAAACAACACAGCGACGTTCGTCAACAATGTTTCATCAGAATCAGTGCATTCTGCAGCTATTGAAAGAAGTTTCTCAAGCACAAAATCAATAAAATGTAATGAAGCATAAGCACGCACCAAGAAAACCGCATACTCGATGTCAGATAATAAGAGAAGAGCTTTTAACAAATCTGAAAGAAACGGAAAGACATCAATTTGGATATGACAATACTCCATGTTATTCGCAGTAGTCTTGTGTTCTAACGTTGAAGCACTAACAAATAGTCCACTCTTTACAATAACCGATAATACCGTTCCAGGAACACTAAGGGGTATACTTTGCCTATTGAAAAGCTCCAGCATATTTACAGATTTCGTCAGTTTGGCGATATGGGTGTTTGTCGTTGAAAAATTATCCGGAGTTTTTACCATAAAACTGGGTGATCGTAAGTCATCTATAAAACTCAGTTGCCGTGTGTTATAAGGCTTTAGTTTTTCCGTTTCTTTCAAAGGAATGTCAGTATTTGTTGTAGTTTCATCATGCAATAATTTAGAGAGTGCTTCACCAAAAGCCATTGACAGCCTGAACCCATTTCCAGTCATAATCCACATTGAATGATACAAAGCTGGACTTTCCAAGTCTTCATTAATCATAAAAAACTCAACATCCTCAGATAGTATACAGCATCGATAGCACAAATAAGATGGACCAGCTTTTATAGGATCCAAGGTAACCAACTTACCATTGATTAAAACAAGTAGGATTGAACTATAAAGTAATTGAGACGGATCTGAGTGTAAAAATGGTCGTAAAGTAAGTAAAGTAATGGTACGTACCCTTGAAGGAGTGGTAAATACCGGAACAAAACTCACACTACTCACATGGCTTAAAAATAGAGACCGAAAATCGTCTTCAAGGCGTTCTATGTATATGTGATGTAAATAATTATCTGCCGTATAAACAAGTAAATGCGCGTCGTCACATAACGATATCGTGACAATGGTGGAAGTGAAAGCAAACTTATCAACTAAACCATCGTCCAATTTCTTCCTTATATCATAAATATGGAGCTCGAAATTCGATTCGTGTAGTAAACCTACTATAAGATAGTCTTCATGCCATATCATAGGACAGGTGACAGTCAATGACTGTTCCAAAGATCCATTATCGAAAACATTCCAAATTCTACTTTGAACATCGTATGCTGCAAATCCATGGAAGCCAGCTATAGCGATATAGTCGCCACTTTTGCTAATGGCAGTATATCGAATAGGCCATTCGGCAGAGATATAGGTTTGAGGATATTCTACTTGAATCCAGGTAGAACTTCCGAAATTTGCTGCCAGATTATTGTATTTGGAATATGCTTTTGATATGAATAATCTATCACTAGACTGTACCCCGATTATATTGGTAGTGCCATACGCACTATTCGTGATAGTGCTTTTAAGGAAAGGAAGTATATATAAACAACAACTGCCATTGGAGACGGCGTAATTATCTTCCTGTACAAACGAAAAATTAAAATTATTTGGCGTATTTTGCGCATCTTTAAGACTTTCTTTCTTTTCAACTGAAATCCTGTTTTCTCCTTTAATCGGATTTCGTAAGCCGAAAAACGCACAGCCATCTTTATCCCAAAATCCATCATAAAAACCATATTTAAAGAATTCTGAATCATTACTGGACGAGCATGGATGTAAGTAAGGTGAATAACTTATCCAAGCTGATTCATAACCTACCATAATCTGAAAGCCATCACTGGCAGTTGAGATGTGTGTAACAGATCCAAGATTGGAAGGAGCATGTCGATAGTGACTACAAACATACTTCCTTCCGAAGTCTTGTATTTCATAAGCATAAACGCTGCCATCACTTGTGCCAACATATAGTAAAGAAAATCTAGCATTAGTCGACAATGCAGTGGCCAATTTCTTGTCATTTTCATCATTCATGTTTTTCGGATTATGAATGCATACACCGAACAAACTTTTAGTATTTGTATTAGCAGAGACACCAATATTGGCGTATACGCGCCCGTCCGTGGACATCCAGAAAAAAGTGTCGATCCTCCTGTCAAAATACAATTGCCTAATCAAAGATTTATGATCTAAAAACCATGTAACCTCGCGTAAATCGTATTGCTTACTGGAAACTTTCCATAAATATTTAGGATCCGTGCTCTCTAGCGTAGACACCTGAATAATCGGAGCCGTGTAAGCTGAATACACTATCGAATCACCCTGTACTTCGAGACAACTAACACCTCCGTCATAGCGGATTGCCATTTTGTACTGAACAGAACAAGCAATAGGTCCTAGAATTTCACCGGGACCATCATCATAGCGTTCGGTATCCGGAGTAGGTACAAGGAGAGGTTCAGATGCATTTAAATGAAAATAATATACAGCAATGAAATTGTTCTCTGTTGCTACTGCAATAATTCCATACTCAGAACCGATAGCAATCTTTTTATTTTTTCCATGGCGAACAAGAAGGTCCTGGGATTTGGTGATCTTTGATATTAAAGCTAAAGGATGAAGCTGATAGACAAAGATTTCAGTTTCGGTTAATATGACAAAGAAAGGGACTTTAGGAATGCGTCGAACTTCAATTGCATGTGAATCCAATGTCAATGTTTGAGGAATTCCATGAAAAAAGTACATTAAAAATAATTTAAAGCCAATAGGAAAAGTAAGATGTCATAAATTTCATTCAAATTAACCAACTTTACCTATTGGCATTCACTTGGAAAGTTGTGGTTCTTGTTACTAAGGTCTTTCGATTCCTTTTAAGTGTTACGACCATTACTATTTGTTACTCTCTGTTTTAGTATAGGATGAGATTTAATAGCTTAATACGTATTTATTTCAATATTTTACTTGTACAAATGCTTCCGAATTACAACTTGAAAGGATAACAAATAAAGAACACTCTTATAGAATTCAATGCCTTCCAGAGTCCCAGTATATACTTAAATATAATTTCAGAAGACCATTTATTATTAAGAACGAAGCGAAGAATATTCAACTAACGAATAATTCAGTATTTGATAGATAAAAGCTTCTCCTTTTGCTCATCAGATAATTCGAGCAATATAGAAAGTAAATTCACAATTTCTGTTCTCCTTTCACGTTGCTCAAGGAACTGAAAAAGAATGTTACGGGTATATTCTTTGTCGACCAATGTATTGCTGTTTTGTTGGTCAACGCTAGCTCGAGAAAGAGAAATGCTTGAACTACGATCAGATAAATTACCTTGACTTTGTTTCCTGCGATGCTGACCAAACATTACCTTGAAAGACTTTTGTAAGTGTTCGTAACGAGCAGTTGATTCATCCAGGGCGGCAGCCAAACTCTTGTTTTCTGCTTCCAAGGTCCTTAACGTCCCTTCCATCTGCAAGTGCTGACCGTTTCCCGGGTTGCTTTTATCAAGTTTTATCTTTTGAATACCATCCGAAAGTACTTGGTTTTGTTGTGTAAGCTCTGCGTCTTTCAGTTTTAAGCGCTCAAGCTCAGACATGGTAACTTGGTATTTGGCTTCAAGTTCAGATAAAACTGAATTTTTTTCTTGCAAAGCTATGTTGTACTCTTCAGTCAACTGATGGATGCGCAACTCTGCAGCATTTTGAGAATTACCTCGATCAATTTCTAGTTGTTCCACAAGACCCCTTAACTTTTGACAATCCCTAGTTTGATCAAGTAGAAGCTTATAAACTTCTTCAAACTCCTCTTGCTTGGTCTGGGTTGCCTCCTTGTTTTCGTGAATTTGTCTAGAATATTCATTCGATTGCTCCGTAAGAAAGACGAGTTTTTTATTCAGTTCACTGATCACATTCATTTTTTCTTCGTTGTCTTTTTGCAATACATCTACTTCCCTCAATATGCTCTTTTCCTTTCCATGCGCTATTTCAAGTTGTTTGGATGTATGAACCAGTTTTTCTTGAGATAACTTCAGGTTCTTTTGGGCTTCTGAACGTGACTGGAGAAGCTTATTTGTTAGATCATCATTGTTGGAAAGCCTTTCTAAAAGCTGTTGTTTTTCTTCGCGCAAAGAATCACAAGAAGTCTCGGCCCAGAGAAGATTTTTGCGACATTCTTCAACTTCTTTCTGTAAAGATTCAATAGAAGAATTCAGCACAAAAATATTATTCCTATGGGTCTCTTCTTTATTATGAAAATTCGCTGATTCTGTTTTGAGCTTTTTCTCAGCTGCTTCCAGCTCCTTCCGAAGTGACTCTACGATTGTTGGTAAGGCTTCATCTTTTTTGAAAGGTATAGACGGTAGCTGTAAAAAGACGTCTTCTGCTTTCGTCAATGTGGGTGAAGGTGTAGAAGGAATTGAAATATTGGATAATTGAAGGTAAGCTTCAACGGAAGACAGCCTATTATTCTGCACATTTTCTTGTTCTTCAGGGGAAGCATTTCCGGTGATGGACTGGGAAAAATTTAAATTTTCCTGTACTAGTCCTGGGTTCTCATCAGCATGTCTTTCCTTTTGATTCTTTTTGATTTTTCGTTTCTTTTTCTTTGCGGAAGATCTATTCGTTGTTATAGTAGTTTCAGGAGGAACACTTCCTTCTTTTGGTGTAGAGCTCTGAGGTAAAAGAGAAAAGTAATCCTCTACTTTCGATAAAGATACCGCTTTATCATCGGATTGATTTTTGCTCTCAGATGATGATAAACGAGCTATTTCAGAAGAAAACTTTTCTTTTAAGCACTTGAACTTCTCTTCAAATTCTTGCCTAGATGTCTTCAACAAGGTATCTGCTTCCTGAAGCTCATTAGATAGTCTCTTAACTTCGCGAATCGAAATTTCATATCGGTGTTCCAAATTATCTAGAAACTCTAGGAATCCTTCTATATCAGAAATGCTAGACAATGGGGTCTTTTCCTGTAGAACTGTTTGAAACCTATCAATTGTGAGTCGAAGGTCTGCTAATTCACTCTGGAGGATAACTAGATCCTCTGTACCATAATGTCCAGAAGAGTTTTCCGTTGACCCAATATGCTGCTGATGAATCTCCTGAAGTTGTCGCCGTCGATTTTTGGCTTCTTCTTGCCCTTGAACTAATGTCAAATTAAACTGATCCTTCAATCGTCCCAGCATCCTTCAATCTTATTAAATTATAGACTAAAAACTATTAAGCTGTTTTCATAAAATTTCCATGTAATATTCATCAATTGAGTAAGTTCTATTCATGTCCTTTTCTTCTCGTTTACCTTTGGTGTATATTGTTCATATGAGAGTTATGTTTTGGTTCAAACCCTCGTTTAAGAAAGCCCTTATTGGTAATAAGCATTATGGTACGAATAAGTTACGTAAGTTCGTTTAATTCTTTTACTTCAGTATCATTTGTTTATATGGTAAAGCTTGTTTGCTCACGCTCTTACTACTGAATGACAGCAACCAGACATTAAAACCCCTTCTATAAGTGGAAGAATACACCGATAATCAACATCAAGACGAATAATACTTTTAACAGATATTAATTCATATAAGAATAATTATTAATGTATTAAGTCTAATCATAATTTATTTAAATCTTCGTCTCCGCTACACAGATTTCGACTTTTCACTGGACACAATTGTGGTTGTAGCAGAAACAAGATTTCTAATTCAATAACCTTTTTTTTTTCTCCGATTATCGAGTATCGAATTCTTAAAATTTCACTTGTCGCAAATAATCATATCATATCAAAACACATAAATCATTAAATCAAGCAAATCATTAATTATACACATTTCCATGTTAAAGTATACAAGATCATAGACGTATTCATAAACATACAAAAAAGCAAAGCCAAAGAATAAGAAAAGGAAAACTAGCACTTGCTAGCTGTAGGAGGGAAAAGGCCAATTTGCTGAGCACTTGCAATGGATCTCAGCTTACGACGAGCATTATTAGGAGCTGGGAAAGATTCTTCCATTCCCCTACTGGGTCCATGACTAACAAAAATTTTAGGACGATAAGCAGGATTTTCATCCATAACGCATGAATTGCGGAATTTCTCAATAAGTCTTTCTTTTCCCTGAATATTAGCATAGCTAATATCACAAATCTTCTCAGAGTGGAAAACGTTCCATTGAGTACCCACTCTAGCTTTGCCGAAAGTGACGATCGCCTCAGGCTCAATGAAGTTTATGAACGCATACCCAACATTGCACTTATTTACAAAGTCTATGCGAAGGTACAAAAAGTCATATGTTCCTTGGTTGGTAAGGTCGATGTATTCACGAAGCATTTGTTGCGTAAACTTGTTCGGAATGTTCTTGATCATCACAGTTGTGCGATTGTCGAGCCCTGCTGCAATGCGTGCGTAATCGACTGAATTTCTATCAACCGAAATCGGTCTTTCAGGAACAGCTGTAAGACCTTGAAAACCATTCTCGGCTCCATAAAAAGGCGCAGGGCAGAAACCACTAGGGTCAGCACGTGAATCGTGAAGAGTCAACGAAGCAAAGCTTAAATTAGCCGGATTAGAACGTGAAGCATTAGCATCTACTGTCAAACTTCGTCTCATACCGACAGAGTTTGTGGGAGAATCTACTCCTCCTTTAAGAGAAGAAGGTGTGAATGGATTCCATTGTCCAGAATATCCATTTAAGAGATCTACCGCTCTTTGTTTTCCACGACTCGAGGTTGGAGGTGCAATAGGAGAAACATCCATACTGTAACGAGATGCACTTAAAGGCCTTCTACTGTTGTTCATTGAAACAGTTGGACTCGTAGACAAAAGGTCATAGTGTCCTCCAGTGCCCCAAGCTGGTGAAGATTCGGTACGCCCTAAAGGAACTGATCTTAATGAATTGGACAAAGTAGAATATTGAGATCCCAAATTAGAAGATGTCCTTTTTAACAAGGGCGTAACATCTTGACCATTATTCGTCGACGGGTACATCCAGTCATTCGGCGCTTGAGTCGAATTGATGCTTTTATTAACAGAGTGACTCGATATGGAAGACGAACTAACAGAATCTACCATAGCATCGTAATAAGCAACTTGTAGACAGCAGTTATGAATGATTCTACCATCCAGTTCATCCAAGGCGAATGATGCATCACGAGTATCATAAAATTCGCAAAGGATTTGAGAGGGATTTTGACCCTTGAGAGGCTTTAAACAAAGCAATGGACCAAATGTTTGTAAAATAGACTGCAATTGTTGAATAGAAAGAGTTACCTGCCCTTGCATGGTAAACAACAACTGACCTTCGTTATCATCAAGAAACTGAATAGGAGCGCCCTGATTAATCATACGCTGAATGCTAGAGCGCTGACAAATTTGAAAGTTCAGTAAGCGATCATTAAAAAAACGCTGTGTGCGAAGTATTTTTGCTGTCTGGATAGCTTGACGAACGTCAAAAAAAGCAACTATGCAAATACCATCAGTTGACAAGGCGGATGTGTCCAATCCTTTCACGTCACCAAATCTGGAAAAAAGCTCCAACAAAGTAGCATAAGGGACGATTCGGGGTAAATTTGAAATAAACAGATATCTGGATGCAGAAGAAAACATATCCAAATCATCAGATGGGCCGGGATATGAAGCAGAGCGGTGAAGAGCTGTTGGAAACTGGTTATATGAAAGCAAAGAACTGTTTACATTGGGTGCAGCATAATCACTGTAAGTAGAAGGTTGAGGAGGTGATTCTGAAAGAGCCACATTTGTCTGCCAAGAACCCAAAGGCTGTCTTTCAGTAAAAGTTTCTCCTCTGGAAGGCATCTTTCGCTCTGAAAATTTTGCAGACTCGGCAGCGGGCAGAGCTACAGAGGAATATTGAAAAGCGTTTTCATCATTTTGGGTATAAGTTAAACCAGGAATAGATTCGATTTTTCGATCACCGTTCATATTTTCCTTGGAATTGTTAGAAGATAGACCCATTGTTCGGTTATGGTGGATACTGTTCAAAAGCTGGCCAGACTTTTGGTTATAGGGTTCACCGCCGTTAGACAACAAAGGAGAGTCGAGAAGACTGGAAGGGAGAGCATGAAGGGTCCTGTCTATGTCGATTTGAAAAGTAGATTCCGAAGAGGAATGAGATGCTAATGAAACCGAGGATGTAGATGCCATCATAAAAGAAAGAACACGAAAAGATTATGTGAGATACTCGAAAGAGATTTAAAGAAACTAAAAAATAAAACCAAGAGTTGCAAATATAAAAATTAAGTTAATGAAGCAGCAATTCTTGAATCAAAAAGAAAGTTAAAAAAGACAATGAATTACAAGAAACAGAAACTTATTAGAAAGCACCAATATATGTCAGCTCAGAAGGGAATGAGCTTCTTCAAAAATAACAAAAGAATCAGAAAAGGAAACTCCAAACGGGTACGGAAACCAGGATGATACAAACTATCGAGTAATTGGGAAACAAACAGTAGTAAAGGACGAAGGAACAGCAAAAAAAACTGCTATGTTGCTTTCAATTAAAATTAAAAGATCAAAGGTAAAAGGTAAAACGAGTCAAATTGGCTGAAAAAAAAGGAAGAAGAGAAAAAAAAGCAAAAAAGACAAACCCAATGAAACTAGGAAAAAAGAAATTGTATGTAAAAACTCCACAAAGGAAATGCTCAATTATATATAAAATAAGGAGAGAGATTAGAAAAAAACACCCAAGAAACGGCAAAAGTTTGGGGCAAATTAGGACCGAGTAAACAAACAAAAGCAGGTAACAATGTTAGGGGACAATAACCAAAATGAGGGTAAACAAAGATAAACCCAAAGCAATTATATCACAGAAAGAGGGGACGTAGAGACAAGCGGAAACGCACAATGGAAAAGAATTAAAAAAAAAAGAAAGAAAAACCTTTAAAAGGATTGTTGATAATAAAAGAATTTTTGGAAGAATGTGGGTGTTTGGCTGGGAAAGAAGGAAAAATATTTTTGGTTTATTTGAAGGAAAAGAGCGAAAAATGAGAAAAGAGAAGAGAAAGGAAAGATTTCTTTAAGAACGTTCCATAAATACAAGGAGAGAATTAGAAAAAAACCTGTTTCAAGGTCGAAAAAATAAAAAATGAAGAGGGAAAAACAAAATAACTACAAAAATCAGTATCCTCAAGAAAAATTGAATGCAATGTAGTCTTGGTGGATGGATAAGACTGAAGTGAAGGTGCGGTAGTGGCTATCGATGGTATTTAAGGAAAACGGAATAACCTAAAGACAAAGAAACCTAAACAAAGGACCTGTTGAACCAATCAAACAAGAGAAAAGCAGCTTCGTCTGCAAACAAAGAAATTAAGTAAAAAAGGGGTATTTGGGGACAAGAATGAAAAATAACAAAGCCGGCTGGACAAAGCAAAGAAAAGTTATGAAAGGAAGCGGAGAGGCTTTGCTCAACAATGCAAAACAAAAACCTACTGCAAGGAAACGAAGCTTAAATACGTGAAGAATTGGTTATCAGTGGTTGCAGGATTTGTGTCTAGATGCATCCCATGCTATGGATTATGTCGTAAATTGAGCTCATAGAAGTTAATCGAAGCGAGAACAAAGAAAACAAGCTTAAGCTCGCCATCGTCGCGTTAAAGCGAACAAATCAAAAATCGGGTGGATTCGGTAACCGAGACAAACTACGTTTAATTTGACAAAAGGTAAAAAGACTCTTCCAGCTTAGGTTAGAACAATTATGGTTATCTCCTCATATTTCATAAGTTTTAACCAAACAAATCAATGGTTGCTTATCAAACGTAACCAAATTGTTTCCTGGAGTAACTCAAAGCGATTAGCGTCAGATGTTACGAAACACCGAGAAAACGGTTGCAGATGTTATACACCACCATAGATTCCCTTCCTACGAGAAGAGAAGTGTGTAATCTTTTCTTTTAAAGATTCGTTTTTTTTTTCTTTTTTTTTCTATAAAAATAGAAGAGAAGGAACCCCTCATCCATGATGTATCAAGATACTGCGTAAGATATCCGTTGCTCGGGTTTGTCTGTTTTTGCCCAAGCGATGTGAGGGTCCATAACCTTAATGGAGTCCACTCTTTGGACTTTAATTGCTTTCCCCGATCTTTGGTGAAAAAGACTATAAAACTGGATAACAAGCTCGACATTTCTCCTCACGTTCAAAGCCTTAACATGAGGGGTCTTATGCATATGATATGGAAAGCAGTACATGATTTCCATATAAATATAGCAGTTGCTGCTGCTCGCGACTAACATCTCACGAGAATGTCCAAATTAAGATATGCGGATGTAGTGTGTTCGGCTGGTAGTTTACCAATTTCGAAGATTAAGATAGCTGTAGAATGTTGTATTTCGCATACGATATCAAGTAAAAATGGGCAACAGTACTGATTTTGCGCTAGAGATCTGATAGTCGTCTACGCAAGCCATAACCAATTGTAAGGGTTATCACTCTACTTCTAGGCAACGGTGATTTTGAGAAATCGTGAAGTGACTGAATCACCGAAATTTTTGAAATGGAAATGCGATGATGCATTTTTACTTGCTTTTGTTTTCATTATAATTTTTTGGGGTACTGTTTTCTTGTCTTTTGTGTCATTGTTTTGGAAAATATCGGAGAGATTGTATAAGCATGTAACGAGTTTTATTTTTTTTTTTTTTGGTCATATGAACGAAGGAAGATTCCGAGTCAATTATCGATGAACAGAGCCGGCATTGGATAAGAAGGGAACAAAAGAGAGCTTTAGCTTAGTTTTGTGAGTAGTATTCTGTTCATTGTCGAAAAAAAACAAATACGTCAATAAGTAAACGACTAAACAAAAAAAAAAAAGAAAAAAAAAAGAAAGAAAAAGCATTAGAATCAAAGCCAAGAATCAAGATGACATCGAGGATGATTAAGAATTCGCTTGTTATGTATTTTCCGTCAGCAAGCCTAGCCTGGATAGGCTGTAGCTCGGGGAGTTGTCGTCACATAGTCATTATTGTCGAACGTAAGGGAATGTCAGGTCTTTTGTCCTTTGCATATCCCTAGCAAGGTATACCAATAGGTTTTATTTTGCTTTTCATTATGAGTTTGACTCCTCGTATTGCTGCTCTTGTTTCGCGTCCTCAAAACGCCTGGAATTTACTAGCGGAAAGTACGAAACTTCAAAGGACGTTTCAATTCAAAAATTTCATTGAGGCTTTTGGCTTCATGACCTGTGTGGCCTTGCGAGCTCAACAAATGAACCACCACCCAGAATGGAGCAATGTATTCAACAAGGTAGATATTACACTGACCACACACACGACAAAAGGCTTGACAGAAAAGGATATCAAATTGGCAGAGTTCATTGACACTGTCTGCACAAAACACTAGTTTTGCTTGTCCTGTCACGTCTTATGGGATCGTCAGTTATGCATATTAATTCATTATGATAGAGAAGTGCCTAGAAGTTGAGGAGCACAGCTTTCATAAACTTTTAATGTAAAGAATGAAATTTATCATAAAATAAAATTTCTAAAAGTTTCATTAATGTACAGATTCCGAACAGGTAGCGACATGTATAGTCTAAGCTGTAACAAACAGGGCCGGATGTTGAAGACGGAATCTCAAAATTTATCTGAAAAATAAAAAAAAGGTTTTTCTTTTAAGGCGTTTAGCTAGAAATCAATATTTTTCCAAGACAACCAAAAGGTGAGGCTCACCATTCTGACAATTGATCTAGTCGTTGTACATGGCTAGTGAGGTTCCGAAGAATAGCCTGGTGATATTCTGGTGCAGAGCTTTTGCTTGCAGCAATCCGTGCCATAGCAATGCGGTTGGCTCGTTCTTGACGTTCTTGCTCTGCTTCATCTCCTGCGACAATGTCACGATAATTCCAAAAGTCAATAGCTTCAGAAGCATGTGGTAGAACAAAAGCTTTTCGGACCATGGGTTTAGTGGTGTTTGCCATGGAAAGCCGTTGAAAAACGTTTCCAAACGAACAATAGCTTTTAGAAGGACCTTGAGTGGAAAATGGGTCCATCATGAAATAGTGAAACAATAAAATGTAGGTAAACAGTTGCACCTTGGATTGGAAGCTATAAAGAGAAATAGAAAATATTGTAAGGTAAACAAACAAACAATTATGGAATAAGCATGGATCTAAATTTGTATTTCTGCTAAGGGTGATTCCCTGGAAACTTTGTTTAATGCTATTGAAACAGACTACAGAAGAAATGAAATGAAATGAAAAGGAAAGAAAATAACAAAAGCAAAACAGAGTTTATAGACAAAAAACTGCTTTCTCGTATTGCCTGCAAGAATATCAAATTTTCTGCTTAACGCAGTAAAACAACCTCGTTATGTTGTAAACAAACAAAACAAAAGAGAAAGAAAGCCGTAAAGAACAGAAAAAAAAAGGGTGAACTTCATGAATATTCGAATTAATGATTACTTTATTTAACAAAATAAAAAAAAAGCCGCTTCCTCGATGTTGCATTCCTATGATTCTGATATATTGGACAACTAATGAACAAAGTTTGATCATCCTTTTAGGCATATCTTTTTACGCACATAATTCTTTCCAGTGAAAAATTGAAGACAATGACAAAGACTATTCGTTTATCCTTTATGTCCTCTGGATATGGCATTGCAAGAACTTCAGAGCCATCATAATTCACAAACATCACATTCGGTAAACGAAATATCAAGCACGGTGCTGTTTTGCAAATTGATTGTTCTTTCATCTCACCTTACTCAGGACGATCATTAGAATGAATCCTTCTCGTTGAGTTTTCTCTACCTGTCTCTCCAGAGTTACGCTTTCCTATCGACTTCGCGACTTTGCTTCTTACACACACCACCAAAGGCAGGTTATCATGATTGGAATCGCATATCGGTCGTTTTCAAGGCCGCTTTTTTCATCTCGTTTTGTTCACCAGAGAATTAATGGACGATACTTCAATGTTTTTGCTCTTTTGGAATACCAACAAGGAAAGCCTGAACCAGCTTCGCTCTCCGCAATCGAAGCTGCTAAACGCACTGGAGGAGATGTATTTGCCTTTGTTATGGGTCCCAATGCGTCTCAAGTCGCTCAACAAGCCTCCAAGTCCGTGGATGGATTAAAGAAGGTGATTCATGTGGAAAACAACGCCTATGAGCGTTATTTACCGGATCAGGTGGCGAAAGTTATGTACGAAAATGCAAAAAAATCAGGTGCATCTCATATCTTTAGCGCTCACAGTACTGTTGGAAAAGGAGTTATGCCTCGACTAGCTGCCATGTTGGATGTAATGCAAATTAGCGATGTGATCGGTGTCGTCGACGAAGATACTTTCGTTCGTCCTACCTATGCTGGAAATGTAAACGTGCAGGTTACCACTAAGGACCCTGTCAAGCTCGTTACAGTACGTGCATCTGCTTTTGATCCCGCTCCAGCAATTGAGAATGGCTCCGCTGCTATCGAGGCTGGTGTGGACCCTCAACCTGCTGCTTTACAATCTTGGGTAAGCGAAAACATTGTTAAAAGTGAACGTCCTGACCTCGGCTCTGCTGAACGCGTCGTTGCTGGTGGCCGTCCCTTGAAAGATAAAGCTACCTTTGAAAAGACCTTAATTCCTCTAGCTGACAAATTGGGAGCTGCTATTGGTGCTACTCGTGTTGCCGTTGACTCTGGGTATGCTGATAACTCTTTGCAAATCGGACAAACCGGAAAAATCATTGCTCCCAAACTGTACATTGCTGTTGGCGTCGATGGTGCCATCCAGCATACAGCAGGTATTAAAGACAGCAAATTCATCGCTTCTATTAACCGTGATGAAAACTCTCCTATCTTCCAGCATTCTGATGTAGGCTTGGTTGCTGACTTGTATGAAGCTGTACCCGAGCTTATTGAGAAGCTATAATCATATTATGTTATTATTTTACAATGGCTATTTTTTTGTACCTATATCTAAGTAAATTATATTAGGACCTTCTGTTCTTTTCGTAATTTATTTAACGTCCAAGTGTTATCCTTCTGTTTTTACGCCCTCTTCCTTTTCTAATACAATAAACTGAGTTTGAAATATAATAAGAGGAAATCAATTTTAGTATACCTTCCTATATGAAACACATACGGATCGTCTATTTATAAATTGCATAAAGCACTATAGAGGGTCAAAAGACCACAGTGAAATTCTTGGAATTCACCCTCTTCAGATTTTTCCTTTTGGTTATCTTTTAATCAGAAATCAAAAATCAAATGATGGAAGCACCCCAACTTGTAACTTTGTATTATCAAGGTAAAAGAACTTTCTCATGAACATTGCACAAAGTACTGCACCATAGTAAGCACAGGCAAATGAGATTAAATAAACAAAAAGTAATACTTAGAATTAAACATCTACCTTTTAGGATAATCTTAGAATCCGCGAGCAGCACCCCGGCCTCTACCACGACCACGACCACGGCCTCTTCCACGGCCACGAACAGCTTCCTTTTTCTTTTGTTTAGGTTTCGTACTATCATCAATTAAAAGGGTATCCAAAGGTAATGAATCTGGGAGGATGTAGTAGCGAATGTTATTACCACGAATGGACAGTGTTTCCAAAGGGACTGGTTCGCGTCCTTTCACGGTCATTTTGACAGCTTTTAAATGCGTGTTCATCTGCATGTCTACAGCGGTAATTGTTCCATGAAGGATAGTTCCTATTTTCAGATGCATTAGCCCATATTCTCACTCCTATGAAAAAGTGGTTGTGCGTACCATTTTTAAGCTCTATGGAAACCGTTTCATTTGTTAATTTCATTAAAAATCTATTCCATTAGTCTAGAAAACTTGATTTTCGCACATACCGAACCAATTTCATATTGAAATTATATACAGGTGTTGTCGGTTCGTATGTAGGAGAGTTTGACAATGCATGCATCTGCGCAATGACAAAAAATTATATACATACGTACCATTAAATTTTAAAGCCATGAGAAAGCTAAAATCGTTTTATTCTATTTTTCTTTTTCTTTTTATTTATCCCGTCTGTTTCCTACTATATTTCCGAAGACTAGACTAGCTTTCGTATATTATTATAAATAGCAGTTGCAAACGGATTTGCGTATAAATAACATTTCATAAGTATTTTACTAGAATACCGAAACCATAAGACATTGAGTGTCGAACAAATGAATGAAGTATCGTTGGCGCTTCTCAAGACGAGTTTTCCTTAAATTTTCGATGAAGCGTAGAACAAAAGCTTTCATAAACTAAGTAGTCTTTTCCTTCGGTCCAACAGCATTGGCCTTTGTCATTGTTGTAACAAACTGTACACCAAAGATTGTCCCCCATGTTAGTTTGGGAAGGGTTTTGATGCTTACTCATTCGTCTAGCTTTGCGAGACCAAGAAATGCCATTAGAAAAAACAGATACTTTATCGTCATGACGGCTGCACTCAACATTCATAGTATCCAAGAATCGATCGAGTGTCTCAAAAAACGTTTGCTTGTCCATACCAACATTCCACTCGTATAACGTTTTTCTAGGTAGCAGTTTTGGGAGGGAAAAAGAGGCAGGTCGTATCAGATGCTAAATATGTCAGTGAACAAAATCAAATATGATGGACTTAGGCGTCTTACGTTGTAGGGTCTTCGATGTGAATAAGACCAACTTAAAATCCACCGTTTTGTCTTGCCCAAATTTATTTCGTAAATCCCATAGTTATCAATCTACACAATGAGATTAGTCGGAGCTTTTTTTCAATGGTGGAAATACCTTTTCGTTTCTCAAATCTTGCACCACATCCACAAGACTTGATTTTTTTCCAAGCAAACAAGTAAACCATGATATGTCACGTCTATATTTACTTTCCTGGAGAATTCGCCTTGCAAAGTCAACTTCACCGCCCTGCGTAATCATCTCGTTTTTACTTCCGGTGCATACAGCATAAGGAACCCGTTCTTTATTGTTCATAAGTTCTTCTTCGTTTCCATAAAACGGAGGATTGCACATAACAAAGGAAAACTCCTGGCTACTTGGATGTTTCGAAAGAAGAGAATGGTTTTCGGAGCGAAGCTCAAGATTAATTTTGTCTTCCATTTGGTTATTCTTAACGTTCAAACAAGCTGTATCGTAAGAAGATGGATCGGTTTCTAAAGATTAGTTAGTGTTGCAAGCTTGCGAGAAACTCAAAAGAAAGACAAACCTGTCCCTAAAAAGCGGAATAAGTACATCCTGGATCCAAGCAAAGGATAGATACATGAAGCTCCTGTCCCAATGTCCAATCCTATCACGTTTTCACTACTAAAACCAGGCACTGTACTTTGTAGGAGATTCCATATGTAGTCTAGATACAAAACACTTAACACAGTTAGGACACTAGAAAATAAAATCATACTATGGATAGGTAAACCATACCGGTTGGGGACCTAATGCGTTAGTTTTCGACCTGTATAGGAACAAGTTTTTACCATAGGACATAATCGATTTTTTGGCAGAGACAAGTCCAACGAAAAGTACACTTCTAAAATGGCTTTCGATAAGGTTCTGCTGAAATTAGAATCTGGCAATCCCGCTGGATCTGAAGCCAACTTACAAAACAGCATCCTGATTCCAAAAGTCGATATGTCCACCTTGGAGACTGAATAAAACGGGTTAGCACAGAAATTCAGAAAAGAAAAAATAAGCCACAAAATAATACGTACAAAGGCTTCAAAGGAGGATAAGTTTGAGACAATTTTTGAAAGTCCAAGTGAAGAATTGAGTCTAGCTTGCTCTCGTTTGTAAATGCCGTCTCCATGATAGAGAAAGGCTCTAATGAAAAAGGAAAAACATTAGAACGCTCCTCAAGAATTTGAATTAGCCTTTACGAAATATGCAAAGCTGAACACAAGATATATAGTTACAATCATATCATTAATTTAAATATTTTCTAATGGAATATTGTTACTTTGCGAAAAGCTACATAAATTCTACCAAAAATAACAAAATGTAAAAGAACTATGCTATGAGAGATTTATATTCATGAAGAACTATTGTTAAATTATCGCTAATGTATAATAATAGTGCATTTAAACAGTCAAGTAGAGACCTTCAACAGGGTTAGTCTCCTCAAAGTAGTTCAGGTAGGACTTGTCAGTAATGGCAGACAATTCATATGAGACAGCCTGGTAGGAAGAAGGACAAGTTATATTGGTGGTATAATCACATCCATTCGAAGAGCAGTTAAAGCGGCCAATTTCAGCAATGCGATTAGGGTGATTGGCCCAAGTAGTGCTGTCGTCAGCGACAGAGGAAAGGTTGTAGAGGTTGAATTCACCGACACCGTTGGGACCATTCACATTGATAGGGAACCCATGGTTATCAATATGGAAGTGGAGCTGACAACCCTTGTCAGTAACCTGAGGAACATCGAAAGTGAAGATGGTGTTAACATGATCATTTTCCTTTTGAGAGGCAACAGGAGAGTAGACATTTCCAGAATTGGAGTCGGCAGATGAAGTGTTGGTAAGGCGAATACCATTAGGGAATATAGGATAAATGCTAGATTCGGTGCTTTCAGATTGCGTAGAATAGTTAGATTCCTTCTTGTCCTTATTGTCTGTGGCCGGGACAACGACGCACTTGGTAGTATAGGGCAAAAGAGTAGAAGACGAAGAGGCAGAACTGGCAGTAGCAACAGTTTCTACTTTAGCAGCAGAAGACGTTGTGGTAGTAGAAGAAGAACTGGAAGAACTTTGGTTTGGAATGGCAAGAACTGAGATGCCAGTACATTTGCTGTCTCCGGTACCATCACCATAAAAGATAGAGTAGACGTTGGAATCTTCTTTGAGAGGACAAGCAACCGGATCTTTACCATTATAGACGAAGTGGTAACCGGCAGAAACATGGTCTCCAAAAGAAAATCCTTTGGCAGCACCCTTACTATCCGACTTGAAGATCAAAGCACCTTCATCAGCGATATGAGCATATTCATTTTTATAGACGAGATGACCATCCTTCAACTTGAAACTGGTACTCGTATCTGCATGATCATAAGGATCCAGATAGACGTTACCAGACTCACCTACATAAAATTCATGCAAATGAACATATAAATTACCAGAGTGGACGCTCAATAAACCAAAATCTTCATTATCTTTAAGATCAGAACGCTTGGTCAAAGGAGCGGCAAGAGACGAAATAGGGACATAAGCCAAAAGAGAGAGTAAGGCTGAAAAAGAAACTGAATTAAACAACTTCATAATGCGAAACGTAAATAACCGTATGAGTTATGATTTTATAGGGAGGCAAACAGAAACGTATGAATATGCAAGTCAAAAAAATGCAAATAAATCCACTGATAAATAATGGATAGAAAAGTAAAACTCAATATTTAGGGAATCGATGCAATTTGAAAATGAAAATTTATGCAAAAGGAAAGGGAATAAACAACGAAGAAAAATATGCAAAATAAAATAAAAGATCTTTCGGTAATCCTTAAAAAAATGTAGGATGAATCACACAAATAAATAAGACTTAAATGTAATCTTGAGTGATGGTTTCCAATGGAGGGAACAGGGTCCTATTTATAGTAAAAAGTTTCCGCGCCATCACTCTTACATTCCCTTCCGGAATTATCGAATGACGGACAAAAGTCCTTCTGCGTAAGCTATCCCCACTTTCAAACGTTTTCGCCTCGCGAATGCATCGTTCTCTCAAATTCCTACAGGTTGTAAACAATGTGTATGCAACGATCGTCCGAGTTGATGTTGTCCCATATGACACTCATTCCTTATAGCCGAACGTTTACCTTTTTCGGTAAGAAAGTGAGCAAAAAATGAACAAAAGTCTTTATAATTCAACATGTAGTAAACTGTCACTCAAAGAACAATGTCTAATTTTCTTTTTGTATGAGATTATTATTTTTTTTTCTTTTTTTTTTTTTTAATCTCGGCTTTTCTAGGATTGATTCGTTACATTGCTTATGTCAACAAAACGACAACTACGTTTGCTCATCACGTTTTCCAATGTATTGGTTACATCCCTCAACCTTGCTGTGGCAGCATGTTCAGACGTAAAACTTAAATGAGACAAGCGAGAAGTTGTTTTGGGTAGAAAAAAGTCCATTTTAAATTTAAATAGGTCAACATCTGTCCGCGAAACTTGTATATTACCTCTATTCATTTTTTATTTCCTCTCATTTCTTTTTTGTTTTTATTTTCGTTCCATTTTTTACCTTTCGGAGTTATCTACTTCATTTGCTTCTTTTTCCGGTAAAATCACGGACTTTTCGGTCCTATTGACATCAGTTCTCCTCATTTTCCGGAAACATTTTTTTCTGGATCTAGTCCTTTCCCGGAGAAAATTTCCACCGAAACCGGATTTAAAAGTCACCGGTTTCTCCGAAATCCCGAGAATATGGGCATCCTGTCGTGACAAATATAAGAGGTCTGTGGTGGGGGTGAACGGAAAACTCAAGTACCAAAGAGAGAGAGAGAGAGTGGGTAGTGAAGTGATAGGTGTCGATACTACATAAATAGCGTAGTAAAAGGAAACTTCAAAACACTGAATAGGAAGGTGTTTCAGCGCCGTATACAAAACAACAAACTAGTCCGCGTTCGCTCGTAAACTAATTAAGAGAGGGTAACCAATTCGCAAATAAATAAATAAATAGCGCGAGAATAGAATGAATGGATGAAGAAATCAAATGCAAACACTGAAAATACGTAGAAGATGTCAAGACTTCCATGATTATAACGAATCACAATTAAAAGAAGGAGTACCGACATTCCAATTCCAATTCCAATTCCATTACAAGCAGAATTAACTTGTGAGCACCAGTTTCTCGCACAAGATTTATCAAGACACTTTCTTCTTTCGTTTCGTAAATACATAAAAATCGCACATCTCGCACAAAAAAAAAATTATAACACGTTTTCATAAGATGACAGAATTCTCACGCATTGACCATATTATCACTAAAGACCCTTGTTTTCTATTGCAAGAAACTGAATCGTTTCTTGAACCTGCCCGTACTTTTGCAAAACAAATTTCATGAACTACGTTCATGACACAATTGGAATAGATAATTTGCTGAAGAGGGATAAATCATTGTGAATGATGTTATTCACGGTATCACTAGTAATTCCAAAAACTTGCGCATCATAAGAAAGTAAGCAAATCAAGAAAAGATCCATGGTAAAAAGACGGGCTGGAATTTTATTTTTATATCCAAAGTCCCCATTTACTTGTTCAAAGAAACATAAGACAAGGGACGAAGAAGAGATGGATAAACGCACTGTGTTGATAATTTTAGCGTTTTCTTGAACAAGTCAAGTGGACAAGAAAGCTGAATGAAATCGACGTTCACATATATATCCATCAACATTCGCTTAGTCTGTCTACAAGAGTACACGACTTTTTTTTTTTTTTCCTTCCTAATCATGTTTTCTTTTTCTACTGAGTAGAATCATTCGAAAGGCCCTTTCTTGACAATTCCTAATTCCCATACGCGTCGAACGCGTTTCGATTAAACCCCATGCTTAAGAAATTCTTTCATTCCTGCTCTTTCCATACATACTTGAATGTTTCAAGAGTTTACTTTTCTCTTTGGGGGCCTTCCCGATACGAGTACACTCTGTTTAAACTTCCTGGTTTTGTTTACATGTACGTCGTTCTTCCTCACCCTGAAGGCTGCACTAAGCGATATTCCTTATAAAGTAGATAACGTGAATTTGTTCTGAAAGGCGAAGGTAAATATCATGCAAAACAAAATTTAATATCATAGGCGAGGGGTAAGTGTCGCATTTGATCTTTTCGTTAAGAATATTATTATCACAGCCACATAGAATACCGCGTTAGTGTGATTGATGATACAGCAGATCGTTAAGGAATTGTCGCCTAATACGAAGTAAACAAACAATAAAGAATGGAGCACGTATGCAATGGATGATCAATTAGGATCAATTGAAAAGGTAGATCTATTGATTTACTTGTTTGTTGCTCTCGAAACACACAATAATATGGTGTGAGGATCCTGCCGCGAAAGATAACACTAAGGAGTGTATTGCTATACGACGAAAGTAAACAATCATAAAGTAAAAAAGTGAAGATACAAGTTTGTACGAATGAAAAGATATACGGATACACACACTCACATACATACACAAGAATGAAATAGATCACTTGTTAGAAGAGCTAATAGCGTCTAATTGTTTCCAGCTATACCTTCAATGGTCGAACGAGTGAACGTTTCTCTTCATCTTTTCTAATCTATCTAGAGGACAGTACTGCTACTTGTTAGTAAATCAAATTCCAAACAAACTTCAAATTTGCACCGAATAGCTTGTTTAGACATTCCACTCATTCCCATTCATACTCAATACTATTCTTCCCGTGACAGGATTCAGTCGCATTCAGCAAACGTTTGCTAATGCTCATTTTCTACAGGAATTACAGCTACTATTTATTTTTACATATACCAAAATAATTTCTATCTCAATAAATTAAGTTTTAATTAGTATTCCTAGCGATAATGCATGTTGCTACCTTTGTATTTACATTAAACATGATTTGATTTGCATAACGACTTTGCAAACTCATTATATTTAAAAAGTTGCGAAACATGAGCATCACTCGGACGTTCCCTTTTTTTAGTTCGTTCAGAATCAAAGTAACGATTCACCGAAAAAGGTTTCATCTCAAGTGCGAGACTATGTACGCGTTGGGGAATCTTCATGTAATTGTCTACTGAACGGTCATTTCTATGACTTAAAGACATAGATAGCCATTCATAGTCTTCTTTTTGATCCAGGTCAACGTGTAAAACCTCTTTCCTAGCTTTGTTCAAATCCTGTTTTAATTTTCTGATCATTTCCTGAAACTTCATTCGAAGTTTTTGTTCATTTTGTTTGAACGTTTCTTCCAGCTGTTGCTTTTCCTCGAGTAATACTTTCATAAGGTGATCATTGTCGTTTAGATTTTTTTGATCAGATTTTGTTTTCATCAATTCTTTCCGGAGCCCACTCTCCAAAACTTCAAAGCTTTTTATCTTCTTCTCAAGATCTTCTTTCTCTCTAGTCTGTTTACTCAACCTGTCAATTTGAATTTTTAGGTGAGTAATCAGCTCGTTTGTTTCGGAAACTGCTAGTTTAAGAGAGCTATTTTCTTTTACCAAATCTTGTTTTTTGAATTTTTCTTTTGACGGAGAAGGTAAAGCTGTAAGTATAACATCCCTAAAACACTGAGGGTTAAATTCAGAAAAAACCGCTTCACCCTTCTCGACAATATAAGATTGTAGTTTCAGTAAGCTTCTCCTAATTTCTTCGGAGAACTCCTTCCAAACTTTTATTATTCGCGGATAAGTATTCTGACTGTGCCCACCCTGATTTTGCGATTCGAAAAGTAATTTTTCGACTACTGATGAAAGATTCGGTGAGATGATTTTTTCTTTGGGAAAAAACACCTTTCCCTGTTCGTCTTTGTGTTGTAAGAATACTTTTATCTCTTTAGTTATAGCTGCTAATTCACTTATTTCACTTAGTACACCGTCCGAATCATCAATTTGAGTCTCATAAATATTTTCTGTAACCATGTCAATAAGAAAGACGGAGTTTAACAGCTGCACACATCGGTAGAGCTCATCAAAAGAGTTAAAAATAACATCACTAGCCCTTTCTTTTACCCAATTTTCAATTCGACCCCAGATATCCTGAAGAATTCCTTTATTAGGCCCTCCGGGATCTTTAACATATGCTTCAAATAAATGGAAAATGTCAATAATTGTGTCCTTTAATCGTAGATCGGAAGATAAAGCAAAAGCTCCATTTTCGCAAGTGAATGCAATTAACCATTTGCTCCATTCTGTAACCAAAATAATATAATACCACTGTTCAATAAAGTCTGAGGAAAGTTTTGGTTTCCCATTTTCGGCTTGGTTGATTTTATTGTAGATGCCTTGATTGAAGGAGGAAGAAACTTTTTGTATATAAAAAAGCATGAAAGAAATTTCCGAAACGCAGCCAGATTCGTCATCCAAATATAGCTTTTGTAATATTTCGAATCTAAATTCATAACATTGTTTTGTCAGGTTCGCTAAGTTATGAAAGACTTCCCGTACAAATACTGCCGTGTTGTCCATATCTGCAAGCGTTGAGTGAAAACTAAATTGTAAGAAACCCCTTCAATATACGTGTTTAGACTCACCTTCGATATTCAGTTTGCTCTCGTTGAAGTTTCTGTGTTTGCAGATTTTCTATGTTTTGAGAGAAAGTATTTTCAAATAAAATAAAAAGCTCGGCTTTCCGTTTGTCTTCTTTTTCTAAGGAAGCTATTTTGTCTGACTGATCTCGTTCGATTTCATCAGAAAGCTCCTTCAACAGCTGAAGATCTTTAACTTGAATTTTCAATTCAAGGTTTTCCTTCTTTATTTCATCAATGGAGCATGCGTAATCTCCATCATTTTCGTCCTTTGCTTTGACTTCGTACATTGTTTTGTTGCTTACCAGCATATCTGCAGGCTTTTCTGTAATCACATCCTCTTGAGTAAGTTTCTTCATTTCAGTATCTTCAAATTCGTTTTCAATTCCTTGACCTTTAAGTTTACAATGTTTAAGCTGCTGTTTTAGTATTTCAATTTCTTCTTGCATCGAAAGCATCTTTTTCTGTAGCTTTGGCCGAATGCTTTTCCATGCTGAATTCATTTCCTTCTCCTTATTTAGCTCTTCCAGTTCCAAACTCGTTTTCTTTAACTGCTCATTAGCCTTATTGTGGGAAGTTTTGTAGTAGTTTAAACTGTTAAGGGCTTCGTTTAGTTCTTTATGCAACGTTTCTATTTCTAGTTTTAATTGAAACTTTGTGTTGCTTTCAATAATTGTATCCTCCTCCAGTAATAAATGGGGAGCAGAAATGCGAGAATTAGTAAAATCGATTGATGCTCTTTTATCATTTTTAAAGCTCTCATTTATTGGAGTATCTTCTAAAGAGTCACTTCCAATTGAAATAAGCGTAGTTTCAGAATCTGCCGTTAGTTCAAGAAGAGGAGTAGAAACATTTGAGCCTTCAACTTTAGTTGGGGTGGACACGTTTAAGCTTGGACAGACAACTTTCTTTTTATTATCCCTTCCTTTTGAGTTCTCTTCTTTTGTTTTGTTTTCCTTTGCTTTATAGGATGCTTTTGTTGAGGTCTGCTTGTCTATAGATTTTGGTTTCTTTCTTGAATCAGAGTTTACTCGAGTTTTATCGGTTTGTTTTCTAACATTAGTAGAACATGCTCTTATGAAAACGCCTTTTCCTTCTTCACACGTGAAATAGCGTTTTCCTTGTATTGATCCATCATTTCGTCCAACTTTGTCAACCATCTCCACGCCAAGCCAAATTCCAGACGCGAAATCGGTACTTCCAGCAAAACGAACTATTCCTAATTCATCATGTACTAAAACTGAATCTCCTACATTTACATAACTCATTTTTTAGAGATTTTACACATATTTGGAGTAATTGAGACAGACAAGAAATATTAACGACCGCTCGCGTCTCACGCGCTATGTCAACATTCGTACGAAGATAATCATTACAAGACTATTATAAAAAATAGTTAAGCTTTAGTTGTTATTATTTAATTTATTATTTACTCTAACATCTTACACAACATTCTCAACTTTTCTAAAAGGTATTAATCATTGTCTAAGTCTACGTACAAAGGGTAGGATATTAAATGAATTCAAAAAAAGACAAACCAAGTTACTACATAAAATTGTAGCTTTTTTTTAAGATGACAACAAGAGACATTAACGATCGGGTTAGGAAGAAGGGGAAGGTTCATTTTCTTCGTCAGAGAAAAGATTATCCAGTTCACCCTCACCTTTATTATTTGATTTATTTTCACTTTCGTGAGTGTCGTTGAAAGATTTATTTGGCGGGGAGGATGGAGAAGGATTCTTACCTTGACCTTCCGTAGATTCAGCAGGCTGTTCATTATCGGATTCGTCAAAGGTGTAATCTTCTGAAATTACACGCTTGCTTTTACGGCGCTTCTTTGATAATTTGTTTCTGGCATCTGAAAGCGGAATCTCATCATCATCAGTGTTATCTTCATTAACGGTGTCGGTGTCTTTATCAGCTTTAGAGCTAGATTTGCGTTTTCTTCTTTCGCCTTTTCTTTTTCTTCCCGAATGTTTCTCATCAGCATCAGAGGCAACACTAAGCTCTTCTTCAATTTCTTTTTCTTGGTTCTTTCTCCACTGTAAAACTTCCTCTTGCATACCTTTCCGCTCTTCCTCAAGCTCACGTTCACGTTCTTCTTGGGCTTTGCGCAAAGCTTCTTCTTCTGCCATTCTTCTAGCTTTTTCCTTCTCGCGATTGAGTTTGGCTTCATCGAGCTTGGCAGTAACAGCGGCTTCATACTCGGATTGTTGTTGAAGAGCACGCTCCAGTCTTTTTCTGGTAGTGTTTGTAGCCATTTTTACACGCTGCTCAATATCAGTAGGGGGGTAAGGAGGTTGTTTGGACGTCACTAATGAACTAAAAATATTCACAGAGTCGTCCAATTCCTTTATAGCGAATTTTAAGTCTTCCACGGTTCGAGAGCTTTCAGGCTGAGTGTAAATCAGTTCAGAAAGCTGGAATTGAACGAAGGCTACGTTGAATTGTAGGCTAGTGTTTTCTGAGTTCTTCTCCAAAGCCATTCTCGAGTACTTCAATGACTCTTTCAAGAAATCAGCGCGTTTTTCTTCGCGGCCTCGTTGCAACCACACTCGACCAAGGCAACTTAAAATTCCATAAACATCATCGCCACCTGTCATAGATAAAACAGTTTCAAAAACTTCCGTTGCTCGACTGAATTGCTTCAATTCGGCCAAGCAGTTACCAATATTAATTAACGTAGTAACATCTTTGATGGACTCGCGAATTTTGCTTAGGATGAGCAAAGCTTTAGAAAACTGTCTACTTTGAGCAAATGTCACGGCAATTCCTTGAGCGGCATGAGCGTTCTTCGGATCAAATTTTATAGCTTGATCGTAAGACTGGACAGCTTTAATATAAAGTTTTTGACGTTTACCCCGATCTTTATCGGTTTGAGCACGAATCTCCCGAGCTTGTCGCATATAAGCATTACCAAGTTGGACAAGAGAATATATATCATCGTGCCAATGTCGTAAGGTTTGAGAACAATGCCGAACCTCGGGATCCTCAGCGGGACGACGTTTTTGTTTGCTTAAATACCAACCAAAGAATGCCCGTACTTCCAAATTATCCGCATCATTCGTCATTAAATGTCGAATGGACTTAAAAGTCTCTTCCTGGGGATTAGCTAATTGCAACAAACAAAGACGAACACGGGCATCAGAGAAAGAAGGTTGGAGCTCTATTATCTTATTATAGATTTCCATCGATTTTTCAACATTACCAAGCTCTTCTTCGCAACGGGCAAGATTAAAATCAAGTACAAGTAAGATTTCGGGATCAATATCGAGATCTTCCTTTCTAGCCACTGAGAAATAATCCTTGGCGTCCTTGAAATTACCAAGATGGTAGTTTAACACACCAATGTTGTTCAAAAGTTCAGGGTGAATTGTAATATGAGCATTTTTTAAGAAGTCGTGGGCACGTTGCAAAAAGCTTAAGCTTTTCCTTGTATCTTCTTTTTCCCATAATCTAGCTTGAGTAATATACAAGTCAGAGTCGACAACCCTTGGTATCTTAGAAGAACCGATTAAATTAAAGGCACGATCCAAAAGCATCCGAGGCTTCGTAAAGTCGATTTTTATTTCGGATGCGTAGAGACACCCTAAAATAATTAATGCCTCTGCACATTTGGGATGCTGTTCAGTAATACGCTCAAAAGTCAACTTGGCACTAGTCAAGTCATTTTGGAGGATCTGAATTTGGCCTATTCCTAAAAATGATAAAAGATGGCGATCCTCGACAGAACGCGCTCTTTGGTAGCAGGTCATAGCCTTTTCATAATTTTGCATTTGATGATAGGCTCGACCCATCCAAAAATAGCCATCCGCAATGAGAGAAGGAGAGAAAGAATTTTGCACTACAGTATTGGCTAGCTTAACGCAGCCATCTAGACTGCGTTTAGAATAAACATAACCAGCCAGGATGCAAGAAGCGACGGGATCACTTGGCATAGCTTTAAAAGCAGCTTGGGTGTATTGTAAAGCTTCGCCATAGTATTGCAAGAAACGATCCGAGTTGGCATTCTCAAACGCAAGATCATAGTAGTATAATCCCAAATAAGTATTAACAAAATGATTTTGATGATCCAATTCTTTTGCACGAGTCCAAGCACTGAACGCATCATCTTTCATATTCAAATTCCAAAAGCAAAGACCGATACCAATCCGAGGATCAGGTTGGGCTTGCGGATTGCTGACGAGAGCACGCTGGTAAAGCTTCAAGGCTCCTCTATAATTTCCTCGAGAGTATAGAATACGGGCTTTGCCCATTAATGCAAAGACATTGCCTTCGGATCGTTGCAACACAAAATCAAAACAGCGAAGAGAGTTTTCTAGGGAATCTTTGTCAAGGGGGTTCAACAAAATTCGATAAATTCCATGAAGCAAGACATTTGCCTCTAATTTTGGGTTAAGGCGATTGGCAGCTTCCAGATATGTTCGTACATTCTGCAAATGCTGATCACGAGCAGCATTATCCTTCTTCCAAACGGCATGTCTCACCAGATGTAAATAAATAGAGCAAATATTTGCATTTAAAAGGCACTGACTTTCGGTATCCTTCAAAACATTCAGTGCGGAACTTAAAATGAACAGTGCTTGATTGAAAAGACCGCGTATATGGTATTCACGAGCAAATTTTGTCCAATAATCCTTTCCGGCTTGTTCATTTGTTAATATTTCTACCAATTCAGATGCATCCTCCGGCAAACTTGAACAGTCAATTTCTACAGTTTGATCTTCTTGACCTAGCAAAGGCACTTCAATGATTCGAGAGGCAAGAGTATCCAAGGTAAACCCCTCCATTGCATTCGAAGCTCTTCAGAACGTTGAATTCCTCTCAAGGAAGCAAATACAACGTTGATTGTAATTTCTTCTTCCAGCTAAGGTAGTCCTTGTAAAGTAGTCGTCTCTTCGAAACAGAAAATTGCGCACCCCGTTAAAGTACGTTAAATTTTATAGTGAGCCTTATAGTGATGTAAAAAACTAACATGCCGTAAAGCAATTTAAGAGGCAAAACAAACAATAAATAAATAAATAATATTTAAGAAAATAAGAGAAATTGTGAAATTTCTAAAAACTTTAATATCTAATAGATTCTGTTTCATAAAATATGGATTTCTTTTTGACATGACTATTACTTGCGCCGAAAAAGGACGTTCTTTATCGTTAGTAAATAAACAGAGAAATGATTATCCATATATCGTATTTTCTTTTTCTTTTCCTTTTTATCCGTTTTATTTGAACTAGAATAAAGTAATTTTTTGATTCTATAATGAGGGAAGAGATAGATTCGATGTTTCAAGCTTTGAATACATTTACGACTTGTCCAGTATGATATCGTAAAATCTTGCAAAGGCGCTATAAGAAACGAAAAACAAAGAAGCTACTTTGATTGTTATTACAATTAAAATAACGATTACTATTTTTATTTTTTTTTTAAGCAAAGAACTCTTTTTTATTTTGCACGTCTTGCGCATTATGAATGATTACAGAATGCAAGATGAAATCTATGTCTTGCGTAAGACTTACGAAGTCCTCAAAGTAAGATTGGTAAGGGAAATCGGGCGAGTTTCTCATAATGAAGCATTGACGCAGACGTATATGTATGTATATATATATATACATACTCTTGGTCTACGTACGTACGAATTCGTGAGTTATATCATATCCTTTTGATTTTAAAAGCCTTTTGAATTTTGAATTCAAACTCATCAAAGTCTGTTATTACAATAACTTTTATTTATTCATTTTTTTTTGTAAAAACTAGAGAAAGAAAGGAATTATTCTTAGTCAAGAAACGATAATATACCGACAACTTTTTTCCCGGTAATTTGCGACAGAAATCGTTTGAACCGAATATTAAGTACAAAGACAGATTCTTCCCGGACGCACTTTTAGCTTACATATAATTTGGTATAATTTGTTCAACTTTAATATCTTAGTTTTGTTTCCTGTGCGATTTCACATTTTCATCTTTCATAATGCAAATTACTCGTGAAACTAAATATATTCTCGGAAGTATTTTGTCTTTGGGAATCAGCTTTTCGACTTTGCTAGCTCATATATTTTCGAGTCCGTCGCTTCCATGGGTTTATAATCACAATGCGACTCCCTTTTTCGCAAATAAGATCATGCTGGGTACCTATATTGCGATTGAATACCTATTCTTTCTCAGCATGAACATTCCTCTTCTATTGCTTGGGGATCAGGTTAACGATTTCAGTTTCTCTATCATTCACTCCTCTATTTGGTATAACATCCTTGTCATTTTGACTGTTCTTACGTTTGTTCGCGAAAAGTTTTATTGGACGGCCTTATTGTCGTTACTTTTGTTTTCCACAGCGTTTACCATGTACAGTCAATCTCTTCGCTTAAGAAATGGCGTCATTGAAATGCTTACCATGAAATTTCCTTCGAAACTCGTCTTTGGAAAATCTATCTGGTTTGTTGTCTATGCCTTCTCAGTTGCCATTCATTGCCGGAGCATCGGGTGTCGTGTATTCTCTAACGTTTTCATTTGGTTTGTTGCCATCTTATATTTAGCACCCATTTTGGGTTTTCATGATTGGGCTCTCTCTCTCATCAGCGCTTACTTGTTTGGTGCCATCGGTGTTGGTCAGCTTCTCATTCATCTTTTTGCCCTCCAACACATCTTTGCCTTCATCATTTCTGGCCTAATGACTCTCTTTGCTGGCCTTTTGTTCCTTCTTCCTTACAGACAAAGGCGTGCTTCTCTAACTGGCGAAAGCGCTCCACTTTTGCAAAATGATGCTGGTACCGTCCCTGCTGGTGGTGCCGTTTGAGCTTTGGGAAAATTTTATTTAGTTTTTAACGTCTTAGTGTCAATGAATGTTATGAGCTCAATAACATGATGCTGATAATGTAAGTTTCGAGACTTTCAACCACATGATCCATGACGATTAGTGTAAGTAAGTGATAGTTAAGGTGAACAAAAGTATAAGTTTTAAGGCGAAAAATTTACTCAGGGTTTGATCTGGACACGGATGGCTTCCATCCACAACTTCATGAGTCTTTTGAAATTGACTTCAATGTGTTAGTTGAATGACAGAAATTATGACCCTTGCCATGAATGTACCGTAATCGCTGTCTGTCCACTTTCCATTTGTATACCGTACAACTAGAATGGTATGACTGAAGTTTTGGTTCGAAGTTCTTTCGGTTTGAGGGTATTGAATAAATAACTGACAGCGAGCTAATCAGTATTCAAAAGAAATATGACGAAATATGAAGGTTATATCAAACCTGAACGTGATCAAGTAGCCAATCCAAAACCTCATAATACCAACGAAGCATGTTTACTGTTTTTGGTACCCAATAGCTTTCGTCTACAAATAATAAAAGCTTACCAGGAATCTTTCTGTACTGTAAAGCGGAAAAGGTAGATAAAACTTCGCCTTCCTCTATTCGGTAATCTTTAGAACTACGAATTACAAGTTCAGATGTGTCCCAATTCCGAACAAAGTTGGATGGACTCGAGCGCTTATAAAAATGTTGAGTTTCCCAAGGAGTACCACCAAAATCAGGTATAAATGGAAGCGTATCTGCGTTATATAACGTGTTTGTACTAATGAAGATACCATCGTGACATACCAGAGCTCAAAACGACGACCCAAAGGATGTCCCTGGGTCCAATTAATCATGTACCTTTCATAGGAAGCACCTAGTGCAACCATTCGATCTTTACCTTGGGTCCATTGCGACAAATACGAGATCATAAAAAGTTGTATCAAAGTCTGAAAAGCCACCAAACTGTGCGATAGGACACTCAAGTCATGTTTGTTGAAGTAAATCCACAGCCTTCTCAGTAACTAATTCAAATTCGCCAATGGAACCCTTCGTTTCTTGAAGGATAATTGCGTATAAGTTGTTTCTGTCACAAATTTCCATCTGTATCAGAAACGAACTGGTAAATAGTCATAAACATGGATGTTTTAATGATTGTGTAGATCGTATCTTTCGGAAATATCAAAAGATATGAAGATTACGCGAAAGCGAACACTGTCTCCAGCAATAAGCAGCTCTGAAATAGAGGTATTATAACTGTAGAGGACACGCTCTGTTAACCATTGAGGAGACCTAACACCTTTTCCAATTCCTGATCGTTCTATACACCAAGTAAATACCTGCTTCGAAGCTATGCGTCGAAAAGGAATAACTGAACTCTGTAAATAGAACCAATAATCTTTGGCAGTTGCTTACGGCAGGAGAACATCTTGGGGCCTCCAGCATTACTTTGACATCAAACAATGCTGTTGCAACATTTGCCATCGTGAACACCAGTAGAAGATAATTTCAGTTGAACAATATCATGCAAAAAGATTCAGTCCTAGAAAAGGGAAAGAGAAAGGGTAAGGAAGTCTTGTCAATGGATTATTTAAAAAATTCTATACTTGTGACTCACTCTCAGTCCAGCTCATCTTATGCGAATTCTGAAGAATATAAAAAAACAAAGCTTAAACAATAGAAAAAAAAGGGTAAAGTTTCTTAGTGAAACTTGAGTGAGGTCAACAAATTGTCTAAAGTCAAGAACTTTCCTTTCAATGCAAATCTCAAAAGGTAGAGTAGCTTGCTAAGCTTTCTTATGGAAGAATATTGTCATAGAAAATAGAATATTTCCTCAAAATCACCTAGGAAATATCCATATAACTCATTTTCAGTTAATACAAGCAACCCATTTGGTACTTACTCTCGACACCTCAGAGATTCCATACGTGTTCAGTCAATAATAGCGAACAGTAATGTCTAAAAAAAAGACTTATGCTTCCATTGTAAAATGTATAATTCTTAGTTGTTGAATATATTCACTCAGAAAAAACAATGCTACAGCCAGATTTCAGTTAATGTTTACAAATTCATAAAAGTATTACATATTTTGTTTTAAAAAGCTTGCTTTCCTTTAAAACTGTATGTACTTAGGTTGTCTTTACTTTACCTAACAACATTACTGGTCATCGTTCCAACCTCCAGTTCGCCGGACTAACTTCAATTCTTGTGGTTTCGAGTATATTTTTACTTTTAACTTTCTTTAATTCTTTTCTTTGTTTTTTTTCTGTAAATAACTCTTGGTTTGTATTTAAAATTCCTTCGTGAATTGCAAAGTTTTGACATTCTTCCCTTCGTCCCTAGTGATCTAGGACTCTTATAAAATATCTATAGATGTTCTCTGTAAGTCTTCGGTATTGTGTTTATATAATTTTTCTAATTTTGGTTAGGCAAAAGCAAAAACATACGAATTAAAATTCGAAGAACATAGATGCAATGGTGACTGGCAAGCTATCCCGGAAGCAGCTCGAAAATTAAATAAGCACCAACCTTCAAAATCATGTAAGCATTATATTTTTCATAGCGCTAATGGCTTTGTGTTCTAGATATTTCCGAATTAGCTAAAATTGAAGCTGTACTACACTTGGCCCTACAGGATGAACAAGAAAAGCGAATGACAGATATTGATTTGTCTTCTGTTGAAAATTGCTCCATCTTTATACCCGCCCTTCCTATCGAGCTTACGAATCCTCTCTTACAACAGTTGAATTATCTCAATGCACAGCAAGCTTCTAATGAAGAGGAACAGCAAGGGATTGCTGTTCGATTATTATTATACATATCTAGAAAGAACTTCCAGGATGCCGTGGACCTTGACTGGTCTCCAGATGGATTAAATTTATCACCGGGTATGACTGGAATTAGCATTTTACAAGCAACCATCCTTTCGGCCTTAGCTCATTTTTCCATTTCCAATTATGAGGTTTCGTATCAATACGTTAGATCTGCTATTGGTATGATTCAGAGTGCCAATGTAAAGGATAGCGTTCCATTAGAATGGGCCAAATGGTGCGAACTTTGTTACGCTGTATACGCCCAAATCTCATCTATCTCAAGGTAAGTTTCTTTATATACATAGTCTGACCTATTCCGCAGTGCCAGCCAACTGGATAGAGCTTCCATTTTGTGTCTGTGTTCAGATTACTTTGCCTCTCACACAATTATTGATCCCTTGACCCGGATCGTGCACTTTAGACAAATTTTAAAATTCTCTCATACGCTATTCCAAGAAAACAATTTTGACTCACCCATTTTCGAAAAAAGCCAAATTCAAAAACTGCATCTTCATGACTTCACGTTTGCAATCGATTATGCTAAATACTTACTCGAGCATACTTCATTTCCTCGAGCAGGCGATCAAAACTTTTTGATTGTTGAATATATAGAATCAACAATGTCCATTTGGCTCAATACGAAACAGCTTTATACGTCCGCTGTGAGTCTAATAAACATATACTATAGATTGACAGAGAAGTCGTTTCATTGTCAACAATTATTCCGGTCCCTGGTTATTCTTTTAACTCATATAGAAGAGTATGAAGAAGCTCATCAAGCATTCCAGTTATATAAGTTCTTGTGCACAAAAGCACAAGAACGTAACTTCCGCCAAAAAGGTGCTAACAAAAGCTCTTTATCTGACTTAAAGCCGATTTTTATTGACTCCATTGAAGAAGTTGTTCATATCGCTTCCTTGATGATTTCCGTTTATTCACAATACTTAAATTCTCCTCAAAAAGTAATCGAAACCTTAGACTTCATTATGAAGATAACGTCCGATCATAAAATTTTAGAAGACTCGCAAACGTTTATTCTTATTCTTCACGCTAAAGGAGTTGCCAAGTCTTACCTCTATTACAGTACGAATGATCCCAGTGTAAGGGAAGAAAATCATAAAGAAAGCGTTTCCTGTTTCAAAAAAATTCTCGAAATAGAGCCTGAAAATAAGGTTGCTCTTTATCACTTAGCTATGCAACATGCAGAAAAGCGAGAAATTATACCAGCTATCGAAACTGTCAGGCATCTTTTGAAGATAGCTCCTGATTTTAATATTCCGGCTTGGCATCTTCTGATATTGTTATTATCTTGTTCTGAACAATACGATTCAGCTCTTAAAATTGCTGATAGCGTATTAGAATCGTGGAACATAAAACAAAGTTCCATAGATGGAAGATATATACTAGCGAACCCCTCTGAAGTCAGTTTCATGAATCGTTGTGCTTTAATCGAACTAATGATAACTAAGGTGGCTCTTTACGAAGCTTCTGTGGGAGTGAAAGCAGCTATAGATCTTCAAGAAGAACTTTTTACTTTCTTTGTGAGTTTGTTTGACCTGAATGAATATGAATGTATCACTCGAAAGCCACAAAATAGGATATCCTCTAACGACCGATTAGCGGTTGAAGAAACGGAATCAGAGAAAGGAAGCTTACTCAGTTTTTCAAAAAACTCTTCCTCAAAGAAGAATAATTTGGAAACTGAACGGTTTGACACAAACGACTATAGGGATGCTTTACATGAACGTCGCACTAGTACTATTTCTTCTTTCAATCAAAAATTATGGCTAACAGCAGCCAATTTATTTGTCAAGTCTAAGCAATACGATCAGGCTCGTGGTGCCCTTTTGGAGGCAAAGAAGCTTAATGTTGATTCTCCTGGATTACATTTGGTTTATGGATTATCACTTTTAGCCCAAAAAAGAGAGGCAGAAGCGTTGGAACAACTTGAATTAGCTTTGTATTTAGATGCGCATAATCCTATCATAGCTACAACCTTAGCTAAGGTTTTATTGACTTCTGAAGATGAGACACGCAATTCTCGTGACCGTGCTGACTCCTTGCTTTTGGAAACCACATTGCAGTATGGTTGGGATTTACCAGAAGCATGGTTCTACAGTGCGGAACTATTTCAAAAATTGGGTGATGAAAAACAAGCGGCTTTCTGTTATGATTACTGTATACAACTGTCTGATACGAACCCTATAAGAAGATGGAATAATATTCAACCACGATTCATGAACGTTAGCTCGGTTTAAATAAAAATGACTGGTCATAATCCATTCTTATGTTAATTGCTTGTTTTTATATTTATAATAAGTTGACGTATATCGTTATTATCGATTAACCATAGTTTAAAACAGGAAAATTATGTTTTCGGTTGGACAGTATTGAATGATAACTTGTATTTGTTAATTTTGAATAATAGTTCATGTCCTTGAATAGTTTTCCTTATGTCGTTTTTTGTCATCTAATTTCAAAAGAAGAAACTAATTCATTTATAGACAGCATTATATAAAGTAAATCCTTCATTGATCAACAAAATTATAAGACTAACATAAGGGCTATGCTAAGTAAAGCTACGGAAATCGCTTAAGAATCTTCAGAGTTGTCGATAACGTCCTTTGAGGAAGATCTAGTGTAGTATTGATCAAGAATTTTTTTGGGAATACGTGTAAGCATTTCGCGGGGAAAGATACGGAGGAGCGACCAAGCCAAATCTAAAGTCTCTGTGATAGGACGGTTTTCATAGGCACCTTGATTAACAAAGGTTTTTTCAAATTTACCCAAAAATTCAAGTGCCAAACGATCTTCTTGAGACAACGCCTCCTCACCGACTACAGACTTCATGGAAGCAGCATCACGACCGACAGCGTACATCGCATAAAGTTGGTTGGATACATCACCATGATCATTGCGAGTCATTCCTTCGCCAATAGCAGACTTCATCAGTCTAGAAAGAGAAGGCAAAACATTAATAGGAGGATAAATACCATTATTTTGAAGCTCTCGGTCGACGAATATTTGACCTTCTGTAATATAACCGGTCAAGTCAGGAATAGGGTGAGTAATATCTAAAAATGTGTTAGATTGAATCTTTATGAATTATAAATTCAATAAACTTTGTTTTTTCTTTTCAACAGACAACATACCATTATTAGGCATAGTTAAAATGGGAATTTGAGTTATAGAACCATTACGGCCTTCTACACGACCAGCACGCTCATATATAGTAGACAAATCTGTATACATGTAACCGGGATAACCACGACGACCAGGAACTTCTTCACGAGCGGCAGAAACCTCTCGTAGTGCATCAGCATAAGAAGTCATGTCGGTGAGAATGGTAAGAACATGTTTGTCGGTTTGATAAGCTAAAAACTCTGAAGCAGTGAGAGCCAAACGTGGAGTAATGATCCGCTCAATAGTAGGGTCATTAGCCAAGTTAAGGAAGAGAGTTACACGTTCAAGAGAGCCGTTTTCTTCAAAATCACGCTGGAAGAAACGAGCTGTTTCCAAGTTGACACCCATGGCAGCGAATACGATGGAAAAGTTATCTTCATGTCCATCATGTACGTCTTTTGTGGGTCGTTTTACCAAATCTGCCTGGCGACAGATTTGAGCAGCAATTTCGTTGTGAGGAAGACCAGCAGCAGAGAAAATGGGAATTTTTTGACCACGAGCAATACTATTCATACCATCGATGGAGGAAATACCGGTTTGAATCATTTCTTCGGGATAAATACGAGCATAAGGGTTGATAGGAGAACCATTGATGTCCAAATAGTCTTCGGCCAGCAAGCTGGGACCCTTGTCAATGGGAACACCAGAACCATTGAAAACGCGCCCAAGCATGTCTTCAGATACAGGGATTCGCATGGAATGTCCTGTAAAGTCTATGCTAGTCTTTCGGACATCAACACCAGAAGTGCCTTCGAAAACCTGAACAATTGCTTTCGAACCAGCAACTTCCAAAACTTGACCAGATCGAACTGATCCATCCTACACAAGACAAGGTTAGAAAGATGACTTGCCCATGATGTTCTGTTCAAAGTCGCTGAATCGTCCAGACAACTTGATATCTTCGTTGTGTTCATACCGGTAAATTCAAATTCACAATTTCATTGTACTTTGGACGGCGAATATTACTAGCAACACAGTTAGTGATCCCATCAACACTGATTATTGGAATTCCACTTTCCAATTGACATACTCAAGGATTACCAAAGGACCAGTAATTGCATTCACAGTGCTATAAGACAATTTAGGCTTGACAGAATAGTCCCTAAGGAATTAGCAACATTTCTTATTCTTAAGTCTTACTTGACAGCGGCAGCCGCATTAATATCAAAGAGCGAAGTCATGGTTTGGTTCTCTGGAAATTCATGCTCATCGGCGTCAGGCTCGTATAGATATCAAATAAGGCGGTCATAAGATATCATTATTTAAAATAAAAAAGCTCAATGTTCTCGTTAACCCAATTTTACACAGCTCAGTGTTCTATGAAAAAGGAATAACAGATTTCTGTGTACTCGGTAAATGATACCAAGGCTGTATCGTAGTATAGGGAAAATGCAAATCTTATATGTTTATTCTCTTTCTATTTATGTTATTTTAGTTTTATTCTTCTTATATGTAACAAGTCCAAAAACGAAATAGAATCGGTTTTCAACACTATGTTTTTGAAGCGTAGAAGGTCATGCATTGATAGCTTGTACCAATCCATTTGAACGCATAGAAAAGCAGGTAGGAAATAAATAAAGGAGTAGTTAATGTACCAAAAGGTTGAGAATTGTTTAAGCTCTGTACTTATACAAACTCAAATTCTTCTCTCTTGGGAACAAGATTAAGTAGCATATACTAAAATGCCAAAAAAAAAAGCAAACAGAAATAAAAACTAAAGTTAAAATTATCATTTATAGTTGTTAACAAAATTTCCTTAAATCATTTTTGTAATGGTGGAACACCACTTAAACCTACCTATCCTCTCTCTCTACTACGTGCACTTCACCTCTGTCAAATTCCACAAAGCTCCACACTGTTCAAGGAATCCTAAAACGTTTGCGGTATTCCATTGAGATTTGCCCGAATTCCTTCCGGAAAGTTGTAAGTTACAAAAACCGTTGAAATATTCAGGGAAATGTGGAATCCAAAGAAAAAGTCGGAAGCTTTGGCCAAGTTCAAATCATTTCCTTATCCCAAGCCAGGTGCTTCAGATTTGCTGGATTCGGGTCCAAGGATATACGCGAAAAGATCCTTTCTGCAAAAAGTTGTGTTTTTCGTGGTTCTTTTGCTATGCTTTGGGTTTTTCTTGAAGCACCATACGAGTTCTCAGTCTCACCACAGTAAAGTGGTGATGATCGTTGCTAGTAATGACGGCGGTGGTGTATTGGATGTTAAAAGTTCCGACCAATGGATTTTAGAAAATATCTCCCAGAAAAACAAACAAGAATATGCAAAGCGTCATGGATATGATTTAGTTTTCAAAAGTGAAGGAATGAAACGCCGCTATGCTCATGAATGGCGAGAATCCTGGGAAAAAGCAGACTATATACTCGAAGCAATGAAAAATTTCCCTAATGCTGAATGGTTCTGGTGGTTGGACTTAACTACCTACATTATGGAGCCTCAATATTCTATTGAAAAACACATCATAAATCGTCTTCCTAAGATTGCTGTTCGCAACATCACTGATCCCTTGGAATTCAATCCCCGCAATTACAAGCAAATTCCTTTTGTGGATTATTCAGAAGATATAAACTTTATCTTGGGTCAGGACTGCAATGGCTTTAGTCTTGGTTCTTTTATCATCCGCAGGAGTGAATGGTCCAAGCGACTTTTGGATTTTCTCTGGGATCCTGCCGTCTACGGACAGAAGCACACTGAATGGCCTCATGACGAACAGAATGTCCTTGAATACTTTTATGAACATAACGCTTGGTTACGTAATGGAATGGCGTTTGTTCCTTTAAGAACTTTGAACGCCTATACTAGAGGCGCTTGTGAAAGCGATAGTAGCAATCCGCAGTTCTTCTATAATCACAAACAGAGAGACTTTTTAGTCAATTTGGCTGGCTGTAATTATGGTAGAAATTGCAAGGAGGAGATTGAGTATTATCGATCCATACAGGGAAGTCGATCTGGTTTCTCGAAATATTTTTCTTTTCTCTCTTTTTAAATGATATATGCATTTGTTTTCTTGAGTCATTCTTTTAAAATCTATTCCCTACATCCCTAATCGATTATTATCAAAATCATCTTCAATTTGCTAACTAATATTCTTTTGAAATATTAATGTGTAGGGAAGTTTTGGGTTCTGGAAATTTACACACATGTTTTGTGTTTTTTATTAATATATGTCAACCATTGATAATCCTTGAATTGATGTTGATTTTCTAGTTCGAATGTCTTAATTGCTTATTTTATTTCATTGTGTTTAAATATGGCGACGATCCAAGATGTCGCCTAGTCCTTGAACGTGAACAGGCTTGGGATGAAGCTTTATACTTTTGATGAATCAAAGTGTACTGACATACTTTTGTTTCTGCCTGTGGTTTTCTCCTGTTGCAGCGATCTAGCTTTTGTCGTTAAGTGAACGTGTAGAATAGTTATAGTTGAATTGGTTTGATCAGTCAATTGATCAGCAAATATTAATTGCAACTTGAGGCATGAAAAAGTGTAAGAAAGGTACCAGCACGTAGTATATTTCAACTCTACTCTGGCACTTGTAACGATTTATTCTGTAGATGTTCCTCTTGATTACAGAAATATTTTAATCATACATTTGATGGCTGTTTTTGAAGGCTTTTGGTGTACCTTGGCTTTGCTGCTTGTTGCTAGATGAAGAGGAATAAGAAAGTTCGTTTTCAACGTTGCTATTTTTTTTTTTTTTTTTTTTTTTTTTTTCTTCTTCTGTTTTTTCTTCTTCTGTTTTTAAATAATAATAAATAATTCTTTACAATAATATTTTCTATGGAAGTGCCTAATGTTCGTTAACTTGTATTATAACCCCACGGCCAACTAAAACTTTACCACTCCCAAATGGCAACTGGATTCAAATTGCCTGATTTACCTCCCGTAAAATCAGCATGGGGTCCTCATGAAACTGAGCAGTTTAGTGAAGACGTCCCTTATGCTCCTTTCAGCAAAGGTGACCGTCTAGGTAAAATTGCAGACTGGTCGGTTGAACAACCCAAAGATGGTCGTGAACAAAGAGGCCGTCAAGGAGCTTTCGCTAATCGTTTCCGTGACCAATATCAAACTTATGGTCATGGTGCCGCCTCCGTTTTTGCTTATCAACACTCTGAAGATGAATCGTCCTTCTCTGTAATTGATCGGGGCTCTGTCAACCGTGTCCGTACCTCTGCTCGTAATGGCGGAACTTTGTTGAAGGTACGTGGCCGTGGTGGTCAAAATAACCAGCGTACTGGTGCTCGCGGTGGACGTTTCGGTGGAGGAGCTGGACGCGGCAATGAAACTGTCATGACTCGTGCTTCTGGCGGTGGTGGTGCTAGAGGTCGTCGTTTTGGTTGGAAAGATTACGATAAGCATCAACGTGTCCGTAATGCCAGTGTTACTGTCGGTAATGAATGGGAGTTGCTTGAGGAAGTTGAGTTTAGTCATTTGTCCAAGCTCAACTTGGCTGCTTCTTCTCCAGAGACCGTGGACACTTACGGTTATGTTTACCCTTATGATAAGTCTTTTGACAAGGTGCACGTCAAATCCGAGAAGCCCTTGCAGGCTTTGGATCGCGTTCACTATAATCCTACCACTACTGAAGATCCTGTCATCCAAAAGCTTGCTGTTTCGAGTGAAGCCAATATATTTATCACCGATAGTATCTTGTCATTGTTGATGTGCTCTACTCGTTCCGTTCACCCATGGGATATCGTTATTACCCGTCAAAGTGGCAAACTTTTCTTTGACAAGCGTGAAGGTGGTCCTTTCGATTACCTTACCGTAAACGAGAATGCTTATGACTCTCCTATGGATGCTGATGACCGTGAAGGAGTTAACTCTCCTGCTGCTTTGTCTGTTGAAGCTACTTACATCAACCAAAACTTTTCTGTCCAAGCCATTCGTGAAGTTGAGGAAGAAAAGCACAGCTTAAATAATTCCAATCCCTTCTATAACCCCAATGAAGAGACTGAGCCTTTAGCTGCTCATGGTTATGTTTATCGTAAGGTTGATTTGTCTCTTGATACCGATGACAAACCTGTAAATTTGATGGTTCGTGCTGAAGTTGATGGTTACATGAAGACGCCTTCCAACGAAGTCCAGTATGTCTCCATCAAGGCTCTGAATGAATATGATCCCAAGTTTACCAATGTTGCTGGCTCTGTGGACTGGCGCTCTAAGCTTGAAAGCCAACGTGGTGCTGTTTTTGCTACTGAGATGAAGAATAACAGCTGCAAGCTTGCTCGCTGGACGACTGAGGCTCTATTAGCTGGTGTTGACAGTATGAAGATTGGTTTTGTTAGCCGTTCGAATATCCGTGATGCACAACACCACGGTATTCTTGGTGTTGTTGCTTATAAGCCTGCAGATTTGGCCAACCAAATGAACATGAGCTTGAGTAATGGATGGGGTATTGTACGTACTATTGCTGATGTCTGTCTCAAGATGCCCGATGGCAAGTATGTCCTTGTCAAAGATCCTAACAGACCCATTGTGCGTTTGTACTCTGTTCCTCCTGAAACTTTTGAGGAGCCTACTGCACCTGCTTCTGAAATTTCATCTTCTTGAATTCGTTTTGTAGATTTATAAAAGGATAAAAGCGTTGGAAGAGAATAAAATATTTTTTAGGAATCTGAAAAGTGGATAAGTTTCGAAGAAAGGAACCTGTATTTTAAGTGTGTTTCAGTTACGTATATAATTGAATTGGTAGTATATACACTAATAAATTACTTAGTTTTTACTATTTTCAAGGCACTTAGCTTTATTTACATGTGCTATGTCGAGCTGGTGGTTTCACTCTAATCCATAAAAGTAATTAGTGCCAGTATATTTGTTTACGATATAGATTTTTTGTGCTCTTCCTTATTCTTCCGTATCCGTCGCCACCTGCTTATACTTATATATTATTGAATAATCAAAACCTAAGCTTACAAAGCATCATCATCCATATATAAGGCTGCATAGTTCCTGCCAGAAGTGTAGTTCTGCATCCATAAAGAAATATTTTAAAAACGCTTTTTCATTCTTTTACTCTTTATTAAGCAGCAGTACCGAATAACTTTTAGGAGGAGTCTGAACCCGTTTTCGTTCTATACTAGTTATTGGTTGACTTAATCTTGAAATATAAAATAAAAAGAAAATGCAAATTCAAGAGACAAAGCCTATTGATGCTCCTGAGCATTGCCCTGGACCTTCTTCAGAAACTGCAGGATCAGCATCAGCTTGTGCAGGATGCCCAAATCAACAAATTTGCGCCTCCGCTCCTCGTGGAGAAGATCCAGATTTGCCGTTGGTAACGGAACGATTGAGTAAAATCAAACACAAGATCCTTGTGCTTTCTGGAAAAGGCGGTGTAGGAAAATCTACGTTTTCTTCTCAGTTGGCATGGGCACTATCTTTAGAAGAAGACAAACAAATTGGTTTAATGGACGTTGATATTTGTGGTCCATCGATTCCCAGAATCATGGGAGTCGAAAAAGAGGAGGCTCATCAATCTAGTGAAGGTTGGTCTCCAATCTATGTATGTCCTAATTTAGCGGTTATGTCGATCGGTTTTCTATTGCCTAGTGATGATTCATCAGTTATCTGGAGAGGACCCAAAAAGAATGGACTAATTAAGCAGTTCATTAAAGATGTCAACTGGGAGAATCTGGATTTTCTAATTGTGGACACGCCACCAGGAACTAGTGATGAGCATTTGTCTTTGGTTCAATTTTTCAAAAATGCAGGCATTGACGGCGCTATTGTCGTAACAACCCCTCAAGAGGTGGCTTTACAGGATGTTCGAAAAGAGATAGACTTTTGCAGAAAGGCTTCAATTCCTGTTTTAGGTATTGTGGAGAATATGAGTGGATTTGTGTGCCCTTCTTGTCGAAATAAGAGTAACATCTTTACTATTAATACTGGCGGTGGTGAAGCCTTAGCAAAAGAAATGAATGTTCCGTTCTTGGGACGTGTTCCTTTGGATCCTTCTATAGCTCGTTCTTGCGACTTCGGGAAAAGCTTTGTTGATGAATGCCCCGAATCGCCAGCGTCCGAAATTATAATTGATATAATAAACAGGGTGGATCAAAATTTACAAACAAAAAAAAGCTCTTCGCTGTAAAAGAATACTCATATTTGTAATAGTTATGAATATGGATATCATTGATGATAACGATAAAAAACAAGGGAAAACATTTAATAATCTGTTTATTGGGACATTGGTTTAAGTATTCAATCTAATCTTTTGTTAAAAACGCTTATGCATATAATATTAGCAAATCTATAATGAATGAAAACTCTCTATTTTCATCTTACTTACATAAATTTACCTTGTATTTCAGCTTAAGCTAAAAAGCCGAAGAATTTGAATTTTCTGTATAACATTAGGATATTACTGTGTGTATTTATGGATTATTATAACAAGTACATGTATAATATGCCTAAACACTGTGCAGACAAATTAATTTGTAGCGGAATCCAAATCATGGCAGCCGTTCAAATTGGGATAAACAAGGAAGAAACTATAGACGCTAAACATGAAAAACATCAGATGGAGAAAAAGCAAAAAAAATTGAAGCGAAAAGCAGAGACTGGCACTTCTTCAAGCGATTCATCGAAATCTGGTAAAGAGTCGCCGGACGAGAAAGATGAAGGCGAAAAGAAGAAAAAGAAGAAGAAAAAGCTGAAGAAGTCGAAACAACCACTTACCGACGAAAACTACCCAAGGTTGCAATCTACAGAAAACAACTTGCAAAAGCCTATAAAAATTGCAGATCTGCAAGAGCTTTTATTCTGGTGCCTCGCCGATGGACAAGCACCACCTTGGGTTTTGGTACGAAACAAACAACATATTCGTCGTGCAGTAGTTTTGCTGGTACCTGGTTTAGAACCTTCGCAATTTGGATTCAAACCAGTGAAGGGTGACAAGCGTTCGTTTTTGCTGCCTTCTCTTTTAAAGGATGCATGTCCCAGTGAACTATCAGACTTTGATGACATTTTTAAACAAGCATGGCCGACTCGATCTCCTGGAGACCGATATCGAGTATTCTCTCCTGTAAATGCTTTTTTGCAATCGGTTTTAAGCAATGAACAAAAAAAGAAGAGAGACCGAGAAATGAAATCCATGTCGAAGTCCAGTAAGCCGGAAGATTACCTCATGTCTTATGAGTCTTTTATTGAAGATGAATATCCTCTTCATCCTACCATCAATCTTGATTCAGAGCCCGTCGAGCTTCCTGATGGTTGGGTTGCTTCCAACGCCGATTTCCATCAACGCCCACAAAATACAATCATCATCGCTATGGATTGCGAGATGGTAAAGACTGAAAGTGGTTCCGAAATTGCTCGTGTGACCCTTGTCGATATGAAAAACGAAGTCTTGTATGATGAGCTAGTCAAGCCAGATTTCGCAATTACCGATTATGTGACCCAATTTTCTGGTATAACTGAGGAAAAACTGGCTCCAGTCACAACTAGGCTGGAAGATGTGCATACTTATTTACAGAAAACAATTGACAATAATGTGGTTTTACTGGGACATAGCCTTAACTCGGATCTCGGTTGCCTTCGTTTTGTTCATCCTCATATTATAGATACAGCTAACATCTATAATCACACACGTGGTCCTCCTTCAAAGCCGTCGCTAAAATGGTTGGCTTCGAAGTGGCTGCATAAAGAAATCCAGAAGGTTGGAGCTTTGGGTC
This sequence comes from Schizosaccharomyces cryophilus OY26, assembly GCF_000004155.1. Classification (NCBI taxonomy): domain Eukaryota; kingdom Fungi; phylum Ascomycota; class Schizosaccharomycetes; order Schizosaccharomycetales; family Schizosaccharomycetaceae; genus Schizosaccharomyces; species Schizosaccharomyces cryophilus. The sequence continues at coordinate 279,900 of NW_013185625.1, read as the reverse complement.
ACGATTCAGCAGAAGATGCCACGACGTGTATCGAACTTTTGAAATTAAAATTAAAAAATGGTCCTGGCTTTGGTTTGTTTAATCAAGATTTTGAATCTATTTTTCATCGCCTTTCACGACAGCAGCCTACACCATTAATTGGCGCAGTTGCTGACTATGGAAATCCGGAAGCCTGCATTGGAAAAGCGGCCCACAAAAACGTATCTTGTTCAAATGATGATGAAATTATCAGTGCTGCCGTTACTTTGTCTGATATGCACAACTTCGTTTGGGCCCGATTGCGGGAAGTAGAGCAGGTGGCTCGATGGAACGTTAATAGAGGAAATCAGAAACAAAACGATAGCACGGATTCTGATACAAGTGCTGGAGAGCAAGATAACGATGAAGTAAATCTTTCTCAAGCATTTGTTCACTTGAATAGAAGAATTCGACTTTTGTACGATTCTCTTCCAACTGGTACGCTTTTCATGATTTATACTGGAACAGGAAATCCTATAGAGATGTCTAGATTGAACGGGATTCGCCAAAACTTCCGAAAAGAGTATCAAACAAAAAAATGGGACGAGCTGTCAGTACATTGGACAGATGAAGAAAATGTAAAACTTATTAACTCCGTCGAAAGCACTCGGAACGGTCTTTCCTTTTTTACCATAAAGTAGAAAGGAATTTGGATTTTTTAGAGGTTTACAAGTCTGATGCTGGTTGTTTAGACCTTTTGTACAACACACATGAATAATCTATATCATGCGAGGTTTTTGGGTTTAATTACATTCATGGAATGTGGTAATCATTTAGATATACATAATACCTTTTGAAATTTTAGGATCAATGGTACGTGATTTTCAAGGAGAATATTAGAAAAGTAGTAGTAGTAAGTATCAAATTTCATAAACAAGTATTCATTCAAGAACATCAAGTTCTAACACATTTTCTAATTTGTACATGAAAATTATTTTCACGTATAAACAAAATTGATTTCGCCGTACCAATCAGTTTGTATTTTCGGATATGTCATAAGTAATAATAAGCATTCAACTAAAGACATGGAAATAAAGAAAGATTACTCTTGCATTTTTTTATCGCCTTGTTCTTCGGCTGGCTCGGATGGTTCAGCTGGTTTTTGAGCAGCAACTTCTTGACGAGCCCGTTCTTCGGCCATAGAAAGCTCCAAAGCCAAGGCCAACTCAGGGTCAAGGTTAGGATCAACACCATATTCGAATTGGCCTTGAGAAGCCGCAACTCCTTGTCCAATGGGAGATTGATTTACCAAGTCTGAGAGAAGTTGAGAGCTAGGGGGTACACTTACAAGATGGCTAAACATACGTTAGAAGGACTATTCTTTGTATAGCATAGTAAACCATACCAATTATCGTTAGAGTTTGCAGCTTCAATAAAACGCTGCAATGCGCCTTCGCTTTCAAGTTCTCCAATGTGGACAATATCAATAGCAATATTATTTTTCTTCATTCTCTTTGCCAAGCGTATTAAATTCTTTTCATCTTCAACGACAGGAGATCCAACGAACGCAACAATTCTAGGCCTTTGAGTCTTGTTTTCTCGATGCTTCAGGGCAAGCTGAGCAATTTGAATAGCGTCTCCGAACTTTGAGTCTCCACGAACAGGTAAATCGTGCATTGCTGACAAAAATTTACCATAATCTCTTGTCAACGTACTCAACACCTGAGGACTAAGACGCACAATGCTGTTAATAGACATGGATTTTACCAAATTATGAAATCCTTACTTATTGTCACCCATCGTCATCAAACCGCACATGGTTTCTGGATTATCATTGATTTTTTGATTAAAAATCAAATGCACACTGTCTTTTTGAGCTTCAAATCTATTGGGTATATAGTCTCCATTAATCATCCATTCAGAGTTATCAATTCTATAATTGTTAGAGTCAAAAATTCCTTGATTTTTGCATACAATAACATAGTAGCCTCCAGCACCATCTTGAATAGCTTCTATTTAAGATAACTTTAAAAAAATTTGGAAAAGTACAAGTAAGCTATGCTTGGTTAATAACAAAAGTGTGTCGCTGCTTCCATACAGGATTCTGGTATAACGACCAGGAGCGTGTTGCTATAATAAATCCACCGAGCTGTGTTGGGGTATGCTACCGTCCAATACATGTAAACAGTACATTTTGTTTTGTACTGTCTTTGTAGGTGCAGTTGCCGTGGAATTAATATTTTTTTTGTTTTTCATGGTATAAACTTAAATATATTCAAAGTTAAAAAAAGGGAACCGATGAAATACTCGCTACATAATTAGAAAAAGATCTGTAAGTGTTTTTATCAAAAAGTGTTTTAGTTGAACGCGATTGTAACGGCATTGAACGCGAAAAATACGAAATTTCATTCAGAAATTTTCAAATTTATGATATTGTGTGGATAAGGCTCCAATTTTTGGCTCAGTTCGCGTGTTAATTGACACTCTTTTTTGGGGATCTCAAATCAACCGTATTGAAATGAAATTTCCTTTCTTAATCAGCAAATTTCAATTTGGACGATGTTTTTCTTTTAAAAAGCTCTACAGCACTGTTCCGGGTAAGATACACAAACCAAATTTCTTGGCATATGACTCGCCAGGCAATATATTATGGAGGGTGGCATTGAAAGGAATGGAGACATATTTTACAAAGCAAAAGATTGAATATCCGACACAATACCTGCCATCGTTTCTAGAACGTTGCCGAAATGCAAAAGTAAATCAAGAGATTCCTTACTTTGAATTAAAAAAGAAGGTGCTAAGATCGTTAATCAAGTCTGGAAGTGGATTCTCGTCGGAGATTTACTACAGTAATCCTGAATACTTGGAGAAACCTGTGCATCGAAAAAATTTCACTTTTTATGTATCTCATCTTCAAGAAATCATTGCAGCTGAGTTTTTCAAATACGCAAGATACAAAGATATATTAGCAAACACCAATGTTGATCTACAGAGACAGCTTACTAAATTTACTAACCCTGGGGAGCTATATCCTGCTGCACGAAGCCAGAAGCGACACATCATTATGCACGTCGGTCCCACGAATAGTGGAAAAACCTATCATGCTTTGCAGCGCTTGAAACAGTCTAAAAGAGGTGTTTATGCAGGTCCATTGCGCCTCTTGGCTCATGAAGTTTATAATCGATTAAATGCGGATGGCATCAGGTGCAACTTGCTTACCGGTGAGGAAATCAGAGAACCACATATAGTTCCACATGTTGTATCATGTACTGTTGAGATGTGTAGCATTTACGATTCCTTTGAAGTTGCAGTTATTGATGAAATCCAGATGATTGCTGATCCCGACAGAGGTTTCGCCTGGACGAATTGTTTACTGGGGCTCCAGGCTAAAGAAATCCATCTTTGTGGAGAGGAAAGTGCTGTGAATTTGGTTAAATCTATCGCAAAGTTGACCAGGGATGATTTTACGGTCTATCGCTATAATCGTCTTAATCGTCTCAAAGTTGCCAAAGCTAGTTTGCGTGGCAAACTGAAGTTACAAGAGGGTGACTGTTTGGTAGCTTTCTCACGTAAAGATATTTTTGCTTTAAAAGAAAAGGTTGAGGAAAAAATGGGGAGAAGAGCTGCTGTGATATACGGCTCCTTACCTCCTGAGGTGCGCAATCAACAAGCCAGTTTGTTCAATTCTGAGGATCATGAAGAAAAAATATTGTTGGCATCAGATGCCATTGGAATGGGATTAAACCTAACGGTCAAACGGATCATTTTTCATAAACTTAAGAAGTTTAGTGGCACAGAGATGATTGACATTCCTATTCCTCAAGTGAAACAGATAGCTGGAAGAGCCGGCAGACACCAGGCAAATACGGATTCGGAACAATCGCCGGGTGTTGTCACAACTCTATATGACGAAGATTATGAAGCTTTAAAGCGCGCAATGAAGTTTCCTATAAAAAATTTAACTCGAGCTAGCATAAAACCGCCGGATTTTGTTTTTGAAAAGTTCTGCTCTCTCTTCCCGAATGAGGTTCCCGTACGCATGATTTTGGAACGCTATGCGAAACTTTTTAAAGTACAAGGTCCCTTTTCCGCATCCAATTTTAATGTGAATTTTTTCACTTTAGATTTGCTTGATACTGTGAAAGAATTAACGATAGAAGATAAAATTTCTTTGTTAGGAATACCAATTGCAAAACAAATGCCACAGGTTACTGAATTTGCTTACGAGATCGGAAAACACATTGCAAGTGGTAAGCGCATGCAGATATACGATCATCCTTATCTGCCACTGGATATAATTGATCGGGGGATTCCACGTACTAATGAAGCATTAATTGACCTAGAAAGACTTCATAAAAAGATTGTGGTATACCTTTGGGTTAGTCTTCGCTATCCAAATATAATATTACCAGAGGCGGCCTTAATGGCGAAAAAAATTACTGAAGAGTTGCTAGCAAGGGGTTTAGCACATATGAAGAGCTCTACTGAATCCTCTTCATCATCGGTAGTAGCTGTCGATAATTAGAAACAAAGAGAATTTTGTTTTTTTGTTTTATAGAAAAATGAAACTTCGATATTAGGAAACGTTTTCTTGGCTTTTTTTAAATGGTAACGTTTGTATTCATCTTTTGACAATATTCCTATCCCCAAACTTTCTAACTTTTTGAAAGTAAGCAAAAGTAAGTTGTGCTTTGGATTTTAGAGTCAAATACGAATATGTCTCTTATCCAATGATTCCGTTTGGTTTCGTTGATTTTCTTTTTAGGAATCCTCAGTCAACCAAAAATTTTCATGATCAAACGAAACATAACGGAAACCATATAAAAAGATAGTGAAAAGAAGGAAATACAAGTCTAAGCTATTTTAAAAGGAAAGGACATGGAATTTCAAACTTCTTTTTATTTCCTTTTGTTTATTTATTTACAGACAAAAGTTCGATGACACAATGTCACTGTTAGGAAGCAATCTATGTAGGGTGGGATGAGTCTTAGGTGGGGTATTCAAGGAATCATTGCCAAACAAAGGCACTTCAAGTAATTAAAGATCATAAAATAACGAAGCTTACCTTATACTGTGTTAATTTCCATTTACTCTTTTGTCTAAATTTTCCTATTTTCGTTTTAGGCGCTTGTGTGCAGTTTGTTGTTGCGTATGAAGGATGTATAGAAAATAAAAATGTACCATTATTCTGCAGATGTTACGCAACTTTTCAACAAGGCGCAAACTGCCATAGTAAACAGTCATAATCCCAAAAAATAAACAATAAGTTTGAATTTAAAGTAAGGAAGAGAGTACTGAGGATGCGAATTAGCCTGACGAGCGATTACGTAGAATGTGTTAATTATTGGCATTTTTTGCATTTTTCTGAACGCAGAAGCACGTGGTAAACAAAACGAACGGCATTTATTCGTGATTAGGCAGGTGGATGTTCTCATTTTAGGCGAAAATTAATCGTCTATCACGCATCCATCTCTATTGGTAACGCAAAAGTAACAAAACGTGCTCGGGTAGCAAACAAAGCAAAAAATGGTGTCAGTGCCGAGACGGAATTTTTAGAAAGAAGTATATATAGACGTGTACCACTGAACTTATTCCAGTGAAAACGTATAGAGATAATCAGTGTAAGGGGACTGTTATATTCTCGTTAAAACCTGTCAAAGGGAGTGAAAGCGTAATCGTGTTTCACATTAATAAATAGATATCTAGTGGGATCTATCGCTACTGTATTTTAATTATTTATCTATTTATAATACTTAAAAAAGAATCTCTACTTTGGCTTAGACACTGCTTGTCTCTTTCTTTCTTTCTTTCTTTCGTGTCTGTCTTTTCCTTTAAAACTTTGGTTTTAAATTCATGATTAGGCCTACAATTATTCTTAGTGTTGGATATGCCAATCATCTTCCATTGTACGTTGAAGCAATCGTCAAAGCGGGTGGTACTCCCATCGTCATCTATCCCGGCTTGCCCAAAAGCAAAATCCCCACCCAGGTGGACGGAGTCATCCTAGCGGGAGGAGAGTCTGTTCATCCTAGTCGGTATGGCGAAGAGTATAAGCCTAATGTGCCAATTAGTATGGATCTGGTCAGAGATGACCTCGAATGGGCCATTGTTGACTTTGCCATGAAACGTCATCTTCCTATCTTGGGCATTTGCCGTGGATGCCAGCTACTTAATGTCTACTTTGGTGGCTCGTTGCATCAGCAAGTCTCACATGCGGGCTACAATGATGTTCATCGCCCTGAGAAAGGCAAGGATTATTTGGCCCATAAGGTTGTTGCCCACTCCGGTCACCTCCTTTCTATTTTAGGACCTAAGCCAGTTTTCGTAAACAGCATTCATGATCAAGGTATTCATACGGTTGGAATGGGTCTCAAACCAACTGTATTTGCGGAAGACGGTCTTTGTGAAGGCCTTGAATCAGTTGACGGTAATGTCCTTGGCATCCAATGGCATCCTGAAGCTATTCTCGAAAAACAGCCTCATGCTCCTTCAGTATTTCGCTATGTTGTCGAAGTCGCTAAATCTAAGATGATCCAAAAATCTACTATATCCAATGTTTTGCCGCTCTGCTCCCCTGCTGTTCCTCAACCCAGTGCCATTCGTACTGGTCCTTAGGTGCTTGCCTTGCCTTTTCTCTCTTTCATCTGATCTCATGATTTTTGGCTTTGTTGTATATTTATCCATTTCGTTTTATTTATTGAGTCCTCAGCCTGTTAAGGATTTATGATAATGCCATTCTCTATGAATGTGTAACTATTAAATTTTCGTTGTTCAATCAAAAAAGTTGGGTTTACTTATTTTCCTGCATAATATAGGAATGCTAGTGTACTATTAAATATTTATATAATCTTTATTACAAAAGGGCCGTACAAGAAAGGCAGTTTGCAAGCTTGTGACGATGTCTGTTTAAGTAAAAATTTGAGTTATAAAATTTACAAAGTTTAATAATTTTCATTGAACCCCTTGTTTGGTATCAATTTATGTCTACTTTACGAATCTATTCTTCCTCAAGAAACTGACAGTTAACCGTCCAAACACCTCTCATACAAAGAGCTTATAAATATCCGCTGATAATCACTTTGAAAGGTTCAAAGCTGGATTTTCTTAGTCTAATGTATTGATAAAGTTTCTATTTTGACTTCTCTAAATCAAAACCAGCTTCCAATGTTGACGTTTTGTATGGAATATTCATCACCAGTGAGCTTCATAATACTGAAATGAATTTTTAATAGGAAGGCTTATGAAGTTGCAATTCACTTGAAGATGCTACAATTGGTCCTTATATTATCTAGACAACATATGTATGAGATCTCTTCAATATTCTTTTTAGAAGAAGAGATGGCTTTTTTTAAATTGGTAACTTTTATTTCTCGATAAATTAGCTATGGAATTCTACGTATAGAAGCCGACTTTATCAGTTTTAGCCTCCATTGTATGTTTGCCTTTACGCTTCCAAAGAAGTCAGTACTAATATCAAGTACTATATGGTAGGGATTATCCATGTAGTCGTTGAAAAGTGTTTCTATCCTTTATCAGGAATCTCGCAAGCAATTCATCGTTTCGAATTGAGAAGCGGAGGAGTGAAGAAATCACGAAGTATCTAAAATTCAGATCGTTCGACTACTGGAAATATGGTAGACTTGTGCTGCCGAATGAATCTGGAATAGAACAGGAACTTGAGAAAAGTAACCAATGAATGTGCTAGCAGATTACATTTATTGTGCGAGAGATCTGTTGCCAAAATCAGAAGCCACCCACTATCCAGCACATAGCTATGCGTATCATTGCTGTGTTCTTGATGTTAATATTCACTCCCACCCAAGGACTTTATTGCACATTCTTATAGCTCTTGTGAAAATCAATAATTCATTAACCTGGGAAAGGAAAAAAAATAGTTATTTTAATTTCTCGATATTCTTTCAATCTCTTATAACGTTAAAGACGAGTGGAAGAAATGATATAATATGCTACTATCCAAAAGGGTTCGTCGATAGTCTTTGAGAAATATCCTTGCTCTGTCAAGTTCTTTCGGGTTGATCCTTAAATATTGATCTCATTGTTTGTCTCAAATTGGCTTATGCGGTTGCACTTATGGTTGCTGAAAGTACTTTAATCTGCAAGTACGATGAGCTTGGTACAACTTATCTCTTCACTGATATCGAGCGTTTATGTCCCCTACTACTTTTTTTTTTGAATTACCTATACTTCCGGTGCTTCACAGCCTTATCGTTTTTTTGGATAGTTCCATGCTTTATATAAAAGGTGTGTTATATATGAAGTGCCTTGACATTGCATTTCATGTTGGACAATTAAGACAGATAATTTCGTGAAGCTAATAATGAGTTTCAGAGAATCTCTTTTAAGAAATCCATCAAAAATGACGACAAGAAGCCGGTTTCGAACGTTTGTGAAACAAGGTCAAGCAATTTTATGATACCTTCCATTCATAGACTAGACCGGTTGTTTAGAGAGTATATTCCATCAAGTTAGAATCATATTGGATAGATAAAGTTGCAAAGTTGGCGACAAGGACCTCTATATCCCCAAGGGCGTACAAGAGAATTCGCTCATGCTCTAGAACTTTTACTAGATATTTCTTATCGAGTTCATCCGGACGGCAGTTTCACTCATTTAAGAGAATGTGGATATTCCTTTTCATAAACTTCTATTGTTTGTCTAACCTTCCTCGCCAGTGTTTTTATAGAAGTTTCATTTCTGAGTTAAATAAAAAATAACTTTTATTGAAAACTTAAGCTATTTCCGACCTTTATACTCGAAACTTTGTGTTGATGCTGAATGGAAGAGTTCTAGGTCGTAGCTTAGATATTCTAAGCGCATCCTGTATTCTAAATCAACGAAGATGGTATGTTCATTTACAATTCATTAGAAAGACAATCTCTGTCTTTGAGTATGAATGTTCTTACTGAAAAAAAAAAAAAAAAAAAAAAAAAAAAAAAAAAAAAAAATTTAACTCGACGTTTTCAAATAAAAAATAGATGAAGAGTAGCCAACGTCAAGCTCTTAGGATTCTAATGATTTCATTCATTTCAGGTTTTTCCATGGAAAATGAACCAAAACTATCTGTTATGAGCCGAAAGCTCCAAGGGTCTTAAGTAGCTCATAAAGAGAATATAAAAAGAGCAAACGCTTGTAGAGTTTGAACATGAACTCAACATCGTTCTTCATGATTGATGAGACTGATTGCAGCGAGAAGACCATGGCCAAAACTATGTAGTTCTTCAGCCTTGCTTCCTCTAAACTTTTCATTCCTTTTGCCCGAATCTTTTTTACTGGTCAACATAATTTTCCCGTGTCATATCACCATACTAAGCAAAAATGAAAAGAGATAGACCCAATGGAACATGGATTCCCAGTGTGCTTATTCCCATTAAGGAATTCCGAGAGCAGAATCCCTTTCTAAGAAGGAGCTATGTCCTGAAACTTTCAATCAGTCATTGGAAACTCGGATGGCTGCAAAGGCTCTAGGTAAGGATTTTAATCGTTCAACGTACAAAAACCACTCGCCGTTTTTTCACCACCTTAGTTGTACCTTGAAAGCCATCGACCGAGCATAATCAAAGGGATAGGGAGAATACTTACCTGTCAAATACTTTTCTCGGTCATGTATAGCATCCTCCATCGTATGGATTTTTTTCTTTCATTGTATTATACTTACTAGGCAGTGTTTTCATGAAGCAAAATTGAAACCAAATCAGGAATGCGACCCCTTCGCTATTGAAAACTCAAGCCTTCATTTTCTTTTCTTTCAATCCATTTCTATTTATTCCATATCCTCCTCATTTCGTTTATCGTAGCTGTTGCGTATGATAAGCCAATGTTTCTCCAGGTCAAACAAACATGTCCTTATTTTTTATTTCAAAGAGGTGATTAAAACGCAAGAAAGAAATTAGTAAATAAAAAAATTATATATATATATAAGCAATCCAAGCCTGCGACTTAAAACTCCTGGTGTTTTGGCATGATGTTTTGGGGGCATTTATGCGAAATGTGGGGCTTAGGTTAAATCTGATCTGATTAGAGCTAAAAATCATCTTATCTGATGACTACGAAATGTTTATCAGATCAATAGCCATTGGCTAACGCTTCCGCTTAAATTTGCAAGTTTCTCTCTTCATGGGAAATTCGGGAATAACCTTGCGTTATCGAATGAGTTATCTTCAATGAAACAAAGGTTCAAAGATCCCTCGAACATTCCGAATCCACGTTCTGGTATCATCTTATTTCACCACAAAGTCTCAAACGATCAACGTCATTTAAGTTTCCACCGATTGCAATAAAAAAGGTATAAAAAGGGCTCCATTCACGACTTCGGTCTTCATACAATTGGGACTCTTTTTACTTTTTTTATCTGATTTTTCTGTAACAAAATGACTGGTGAATACGGAAAAGAAAAAGCTCTTATTAACCATCTATTCTCTTTGCCTCCTGAGAAATTGGATGCAATTCGTGGAAAACCTGACTTGGTTTTAAATGCCATTGATGATTTTCAGGAAAGTACAAAGACCCATTACATGGATATTGGCCAAGTAAAGGGTCAGATTATTGTGAATAAAATCCAAGAAAAAAAGCCGAAAGTTACGGTTGAATTAGGGGGCTATCTTGGCTACTCTGCTATTTTATTCGGTAAAGAGCTTTTACAAGATCCTGCTGCTCATTACTATAGCCTTGAAGTGAACCCTACTTTCGCCGAAATGGCTTTCAAGGTGATTGATTTAGCGGGACTTTCTCATAAAGTGACGGTCCTTGTAGGCTCTGCGACGGAATCTTTGGTTGCTTTGCAACAAAAACTTCGTAAAGATGTCTCTGGTTCCCATGCATTTGATTTTGTTTTTATTGACCACTGGAAAGATCTATATGTTCCTGACTTGCGAGTGATGGAATCCTTGAATTTAGTCGCACCAGGAACTATTTTGGTAGCAGACAACATCTACATCCCTGGGGCTCCAGAGTATGTCGAGTATGTACAAGGCAGTTCAGACTACAAGCATGAGCACAATGCCAGAGTTCGCAATGTAAATGGATATGACTATATTGGAAGATGGGATATCTTGTATGACTCGAAGACCGTACCTGTCGAACTTCATGGAAGAAAGGATGCTCTTGAAATCACATACTGCACTGGATATACTGAAAAGTGATAAAATGAACCCTTCGAAGTGAGCTATTTAGACTCTTACTACACTCATTCTTTTGCTTTGTTACGTTTGTTTTGAGACATGTATAACATTTTTAATATAGTTTAAAACGATTTCTCTTTAAATGGATTATCCTAAAAAAGCTTGTTTGATATATAAAACATATGCTCATCAGTAGTCATGTTCATAGGTAGCTTTTGGCTTTCAGGACCTTTGTTGCGTAGACGATACCATATTCATCATTTTGGTTAACCTTTCATATATGCCCATTGCGAGTTTCTATATGCTCATCAGCTAGAAATGAATTGCAGCAAAGAGCAAAATTTGAAAATGAAAAAACAACCACGTACAGCACTATACATCTACCTATTCCTAAATGAAAAGCAATAGAAAGTCGACGTAAAAATGGCATAGTTGATAATATTTCTACAGTTCTTTCTTCTCTTTTCCTACGGGGATACTTGCGAGTACAACACTAACTACATGTTCCTTTTATAAAAAGATTTTATTTATGAATGCCAATAATTAAAAGTACAGAGATTCCATACTCGCTATGCTAGCTATAAACTTAAACTATGCAGAAAACCGACGAACTTCTTTGCTGATATTGCGTCAAAGGGCTGTATAATCTGTGCCGTTTTGCTTACTAAGCATAACGACATATCTAATCACATGACCATTCCTTTGTCCAGTTTGAAAGATAAGCTAGCTCGCAGTAGATACCATTGTTTTATATACATATGTAGTTCTTTGCTACTAATCCACCACCAACAACAAATTGTCATCACCCTTACTATGGCTTCCAACTATAAAACAGTTCATTTTGATCCCAAAAACATGCAGTTTCGCTTCCTTGGTCCTTCTGGATTGCGAGTTTCTGCTTTTTCTTTAGGAGGTTGGTTGACTTATGGTAATACTGGATATGATATTGAACATACAAAAAAGTGTCTCAAGCAAGCATGGGATTTGGGTATTAATACCTTTGATACTGCAGAGGTTTATAGTCAGGGAAACTCGGAAATTGTTATGGGAAAAGCCATTCAAGAGCTAGGATGGAATCGTTCTGAATACGTACTGATTACAAAAGTATACTTCGGAGCTGGTCCAAAACTCCCCAATACCACCGGTCTTTCTAGAAAACATATCATCGAAGGTGTTTATGGTTCATTGAAGAGACTCGATACGGACTATGTGGATGTGGTAATGGCTCATCGTTATGATCCTTCCGTACCCATGGAAGAGATTGTCCGAGCTTTTACACATCTCATCCATGAGGGTAAAACTTTCTACTGGGGTACCTCTGAATGGAGCGCTTTTGAAATCGAGCATGCTCACCACATTGCTACCAAGTACAGCTTGATTGCCCCCATTGCTGATCAACCTCAATACAACTATGTGACTCGGGATCATCTTGAAAAGGATCTACTTCCTCTTCAACAGATCTATGGCTACGGTTCTACTGTTTGGAGTCCATTGAAATTTGGCATCCTGACTGGTAAGTACAACGATGGAATTCCCGAAAATTCTCGTCTTAATACAACTGGTAAACAGTTCGCAGCGCACGTGGATTCACAGGAAGGAAAGACGCAAATTCAACAAGTTCGCCAAGTTAGTAAAATTGCAGAGAGAATTGGTGCGACTCCTGCTCAATTTGCCCTTGCATGGACTTTGAAAAATCCTCATGTGTCTACTACTATCTTGGGTGCTAGCAAGCCAGAGCAAATTATTGAGAATGTCAAGGCCTTGGAATTTGTCGATAAGTTGACTCCTGAAATCTTGAAGGAATTGGACGAAATTTTGAACTTTACACCTTTGGATGTCCAATATCGCCATTAGCTATGTCGATGGTATATGAACGATTGACGATTCATAGTTTTTATATAGAAAATTTGAAGTTCTTACCAAAACGAGGGTGTTTGCAATATCCATACTAGACGTATTACAAAAGTATTCTTAGTTTCTGAAAGGTTTACCATTTTTCTGAAATGCGATGGTTTTAAATCAATAAAACGGTTCCTATAGAGAAAATTCCCGATTGTGTGAATCTTGTTGGTTTTGTTTACATTTCTAACGATCTTGCAGACGATAGAATCACTTTCATTTCATCTTGTTTGTTGTTGAAATTTTTGCTAACGGAAACATCCTTCATTTCTTCTGACCCTTGAAAGATTATGTAGATGCTCTATAATAAAATTGACAAATTTACCGTTAGAATTTTGAAAGAGAATAACTACAAAGTCCTATAGCGTTTCTTCTAGTTTTACTTGGCTGCTAATCGGACGTCTGAATATAAAGGAATTCAGTTCTTGTATTTAAACTTGTGTTTACCCCCTTTTGCTCATGAACTAACTTTTTTTTTTGATTTCTGAAACAAAACGAGATTTTATTTTTATCTGATAAAATTCCGTCCCTAATCATACCTTTCCGACTCACTACCTTAAGTCTTGATTCTGATGGTTAGTGAAAATCTTATTTTGCTTTATCAAACAAACAAAAGACTAAATTTCGATAAACCTGTTCCAAGGTCGTCATATATAGAAACAAGACACGTCTAGCATACAAATTGGAATATTAATTTCGCTAACGTGAGTTTGAAATTGTACCGTCATATGATAAGCCATACTAGGTAATTTACAAATAGAAAATCCGTCATAATAAAACAGCCCTTCATTTAAGGTAGAATCCCCTTTCTAAGATACTTTTAGTTCCTTCATAGAAAACGAAACCAAGTACCCTGTAAAGTTGAGAAAGTCAAAAGAATGTTTTCTAGTTATGATAAATAGACCGTAAACTACTATGCTTTAAACCAGACAAGCTTTTGTTTACGATTAAGATATGTAAAAATTAAGCACGCAGGCCGATAGTGACCTTTAAGGAACTATCTTAAATAGTCAGAATGGAACGATGCAAATTTGGACTTTTGTATTTTCCTTTTACATTCCAATCATAAGTTTCAAAGGCCCCTCAATTGCGAAATGAAAACTTTTTACTGTTTCATGATTTTTCCGAAACTTGATAATCAGATAAATAATGGCCAAACATCTGATTACTTGTATCTGATAAAACCACATCTGATAACTATATATACAAAGTTGTCGCTGTTTTGTTTTGCTTAGAAAATATAAATATATACGCTCAGAGTTCACACAAGGATGAAACAAAGCAGTGAAACGGAAGATCCTCTAAGAAAAGGTAAAGAGATAGAGACTGAAAAGTTTCCGCTTAATTCCGTAACCCTTCTTGCTCAAGGGTATAAAGATGACAAGGAAACTTACTTTCAAAAGCGCGGTGTCATCAAGATTGAAGAAACCAGAAAATACATAAATCGCAGCAAAAAAGGGAAATTATTGGCTTATACTTTTGGATTTTCAATCTTGGTATGTGCTTGGGCTTATGCTATTCAGTCTTCGACAACCAGCAGTTATCAAGTTTATGCGACTTCCTCTTTTAATCGTCAGTCTCTAGTGTCTACTCTCGAGATTGCAACATCCGTTATTTCTGCAGTATGCAAGCCAATTTTGGGCAAAATTTCAGATGTTACATCTCGACCCCTGACATATGCGTTCGTTTTGATGCTATATGCGATAGGCTTCACTGTAATTGCTTCCAGTAAAACTATCTCAGCTTACGTTATTGGTACTGTGTTCGTTGCAATTGGTGGTTCAGGATTGGACTTTTTAAACAGTGTCATCGTTGGCGACTTAACACCTCTAAAATGGAGAGGATTTGCAACTTCAATCCTTTCTACTCCCTTCATCTTTACTGTATGGTTTTCCGGACTTATTGTTCAAGGAATTTTGGATCATAATTGGAGATGGGGTTACGGAATGTTTGCTATCATCATGCCGGTTGTTCTTGTTCCAGCAATTGTTATCCTGTCGTATCTCGAACGTTCTGCTGTTGCGGAATTCAAGTCAAAAAAAGAAGAGTGCCCTACCGAGAATATTACAAAGTCTTCTAAACTCCGAAATGTTTATCAGGCGCTTCTTGAAGTCGATGTTTTTGGTTTAATCCTTCTTGGTTTTGGTTTTTCTTTATTGCTCCTACCATTTTCATTAGTTAGCTATGCAAAGAATGGATGGAGAAATCCAAGTATGATTGCAATGATAATCGTTGGTGGAATTATCTTAATTATTTTCGGTCTATATGAGCTGTTCTTGGCCCCTTATCCCTTATGCCCTCGTCGTATTCTTTTCAATAAAACATTTATGATGGCAGTTGTAATCGATTTCTTTTATTATTTTGGTGGTTACATTCAATCCTTGTACCAAAACACTTACATTTGGATTATCAAAGATTGGTCATACAGAGACTTGTCTTACTTTTCCAATATAATGACGGTTGCATTATGCCTTTTCGGTTTACTTGCTGGTGTCATTCATAGATCAACGCATCGTTATAAATTCCTACAAATTATTGGTTTAGCAATTAAGATCGTTGGCTATGCAATTTTGGTAAGACCTGGACGTGCAACAACGAATACTGTAAGCTTGGCATTTTCGGAAGCTTTAATAGGTTTGGGCGGTTCATTCAGTGTCGTTGGAACCAGTGTTGCTTCCCAAGCTAGTGTCCCTCATCAAGACCTAGCTACAGTCATTTCAACGCTTAATTTATGGACACAAATTGGTGGCGCGATTGGATCTGCAATCGCTGCCCCTATATATTCCAGCAAAGTACCAAAGTATTTACGTGAATACATGCCCTCTAACGTTACTCAAGCTAATATCACATCTTTCTACAGCAATACAGACCTTATACGAGAATATCCAATGAATAGCGATATTCGTCAAGGTGCCATTAATGCTTATTCCAAGTCTATGTTCTATTTATATGCACCGGCCTTAGGAATATCCTTTATATCTTTCATAGCAGCATTTTTTCAAACTAATTATTTCCTTGGTAATCAACAAAATGCAGTTGAAGATTCTGAAGAACCTGACGAGAGAAGAAGGGATCATAAGATCGAGCAACTGTTGGTTTAATAAACTTTATGGCAAATGGGGAAATCTGTTGGTTTTTATATAACTTATACACAAAGCTTAATCTAATAACCAAATAATAAAGTGACTAATTTTTTTTGATATAAGTAAACTTCTAAACTGTCATGAAAGCCGGAAGAATTTGAGCTTTTTGAAAAAGGCTTAATGTACTATAATACGGAAATTTTCCTATTTATTTATTTTTGCAAACAGGTTCCAATGTCAAATGACGAGAAGAGTTGTTTTTCATGAGATTCTTCAAGTAACCACATCAAATCAGATTAAGTAACATTACGTTATCTGATGGCTTATCTGATCGGAATTATCTGATCGGATTAACACCGTTGACTGTGAGTATATAAACAATATAAGCTGCATTTTCATAAAAAAACGAAACCCAAGTGTTTCTTCTTTAAATGCGAACGAACTAAAGCGTCAGGTATTGCAATTAAATTTATAGAAACAGTACTAAAAACAACTTACCTTGTACATTGGGTTCTATAAAGATATTATGACTATTTCAATTCATGACAGATGGACTGTTGGAGCAATCATTTTAATTATTTCACTCTATTTTATTTTTGTATTATTTTTCTCTATTGAATATGTGAGAGCTTATCGAAAGTCTAATAGTTTTCAAAAAACCTTAGATTGTCAAATTACTGAAGGTGTTCGCGAGAAAATATATCTCTCCATACGAAATGTTTATGGCTACCTACTTACCCATAAAAGTTTATTAAATGTTCTTATGTATATCTTTGTTATTTTAGTTTCCATTCCTTTTGTTGGGTTACAAACCAGAAATGAGATAAGCCCAAAAGACTGGAATTTAATCGGCATAGCCGCTAGATTGGGGTTTCTTGCGTCGGGATTGTTTTTCATATCATTCTTTTTCAGCTTAAAAAACAACCCTTTTTCTTTGATGCTTTTTTCGTCTCATGAAAAGATGAATTACTTACATAGACAATTGTCAGTTATCGCACTATTTATTGGCATAATTCATGGGATTTTGTTTGTTGTATGGTCAGCTCGAAACTTCAAGCCATTACTTACAGACAGAATTACTTTGTACGGATATGCGATTGGCTGTTTGATTATTGTCATCTTTGTTAGCAGTCTTCCTTATTATAGAAAGCGATATTATGAATTTTTCTTTGCGATTCACCATTTTTGCAGTGCTGGCTTCATAATATTGATTTGGCGGCATCACCCAGCGTCAATCAAATATATGAGACTCTGTATGTTTATGTATCTCTTTGACCGATGCTGTCGAATCTTTCGTAGCATCTTAAATCGGTGTCAATTTGAGTCTTTTATTATAGACGACGATTTAATTTACATGAAAGCACAGAAACCAAAGCATTCTTTATTTTCTTTGCCTTGGGCCGCCGGAAATCATATTTATATCAATATACCTTTCTTAAGCTATTGGCAAGTACATCCTTTCACAATGGTCAATGTCCCTACGGATGATTGCATTGAGCTTATTGTCGTCGTTCGTTCAGGTTTCACAAAACGTTTAGCTGATTACCTTCAATCGGCCAACTGTGCTAATCTTGAATCTAACCAGGATTATGTGGCTCTACAGGTTAGCAAGTTCCGGAATTACTCAACAATTATAGAGCCAGAGAGGCAACGAAATATTGATTGCTTAATTCACTTACCATCAAATAATTCCCATATGAGTTTAACGGCTTTAGTCGATGGACCTTACGGACCAATAAGTAATCCTTGTACAATCTACTCTTACGTTTTGCTAATATCAGGAGGTGTTGGTGTATCATATTCTATGCCAATCTTACGAGATTTACTAACTCGAAAATCGAGAGCCATATCAATTAAATTTGTTTGGAGTTGCCGTTCTGTGAAGTTATTAGAACTCTTGTATAGGATACTTGAATACTCTTTGCATCAAATCCATATTAAATTGGAGATAATTTGTCATTTGACATCTAGCATTCCTCATCGTGAACTTTCAACACTATCCTCAAAACAATTTGGTCATTCCAGACTCGAAATTATTGATGAAAGACCAGACTTCAATTTGTACATTAAGAGATTCGCAGAAGAAGTCAAAAATCAAACATCCTGCTTGGCTGCATGCGGATCAAATACCTTGCTAAAGACTGTTAAAAGCTCTGTTACTGGAAACCTTTCCTCGACAAGCGATATATTCCAGCATTATGAAGAGTTATAAGATGATCACGATGCGAAGGAAAATTCCACAAGAATAAGCTATATCTTTATTCATTTATGAAGACACTTTAATGTATTTTCTGATTGTATTTCTTTGGATATTTTCGACATTCATCATCATGCTGATTTAATAATTTTGCATAATTAATTGATAGAAAATCATTTACTATCATATATTGGGGTTTGTGGTATATATATTTTGCGAGACGGCTATAGCTAAAAGTATTGTGTCTCAAATTCAGTAGGAAGTAAGCTTACGTTGTTTATCTGATCCTCAAAGATATAAGTTTAAGTTAAAATTATAAAAGTGATATTTGGCTATTGAGCCTTTTACTCTTACTTCGAAGTAGCATTAGGATTATACATCAAAATCTAGAGAGACCAATTATCAAGCAATACATCCTTTTCCATGCCAACATTACATTAAAAAATTGCAATTGTAATAACGACTGATATTAATAAATCGAATACTAACAATAGGAAAAAAAAAAGTTCATCATCAGATTAATTTAGTCATGGCAAATATATACTGATTGTTAGGAAAATAGCTTTTAATATTTAGCTGGGTCGAAAGCTTCCAAATTGCGGACCCTCTTTCCGTAAAAAAACAAAAGTGGAAGACTTACAGTACAAAATAATAAAATAAAAGCAAGTAGAGTACAGCCCCATCCATATCCAAGTCGAAGGTATAAAGATTGTGCAAACAAAGGAAATATGGCACCACAGGTGAGTTGTAAGACTTTCACTGCTGCTGATGCGCTAGCGGAATAAATTCCATAAGCATCCACGACATACATGTTTAAAGGATTTGAAGTCATAATGTATCCAGCACCAAGTATTGTTGAACCTATCAAGGGCACAAACCAGAATACTCTGTACTCTGCAGTCCAACCAAAAACCACAATACCAATTTCGAAAAGAAGGCATCCAAGAATACTCATGGGAAGCCGGAATTCGGGCTCACTTTCACCATGATTCTGGTTTAGTAAATGGACGTAGAATTTTTGATTTAAAGGTAAGGCTATAAAAACAGCCATTAAAAGACCTAGAGTTATGGAAATATACATGAGTCCACTAATACCAACGCTGAAGTTGTATAATAGTTCCCAGGCTTGAGAAAAAGCCATGAGCACCAAGTTTAGTATCCCAAAAATGGTGCCTATTGTGAAAGCAACACAAATCAGAATTGGTTGCGTTATAAGCATATGGAGCGGCTTCTTCATACTTAATAATACAAGCCACCTTTTTAAGAGTTCAGTACCAGTGAAGCGTTTAGCGACTGGTTCATTTTCTCCAATATGACCAGTCTTTTCAAGCTTTTCTCGATTGAGTATTGGTGGGTAAGTCTCTTTTAACAAAAGAAAAGCAGATAACACTAATACACCTGAAAGGATTAACAAAATCCAAAACTCCCAACGCCAACCAATAGAGCTTTGAGTAATAAATCCGGATATAATTGGCGCGATGCCGGGTCCCAATGAAAGGAGAGTAAAGTAAACGATCATATATTTTCCTCGATCTTTTTTTTCAAAAAGGTCCGCAAGAGTGCCCGATCCATTGGAAATGCCAACCGAGCCAAAAACCCCAGAAAAAAATCGAAAAATCAAAAACATCTCCAAGTTAACCGACAACGCTATAGGAATTTGTAATAATGCGAAAATGGAATACCCTACTAAATAGACCGGCCTTCTGCCAAACTGTTCGCTAAGTGGTGCGCAAACTAATGTCCCAAACAAGATTCCAAAACTATAAAGGGTTGCACCAAGAGTAACAACAGTCTTCGAAGACTGAAACTGCTCCGCAATTCTTGGGATACTGGGTGCAAAAACGCTTGATCCATATTGATTAAGAAAAGTCATTGTAGAAATAACAATTACATTCCTAACCTTGATTTTCAACGGCCATTCTTTTGGTTTGTATGGATCCCAACTTTGCAAATTCGAGAGAGCGCGTGCATTGTAAATAGGTTCGTCCGAATGAAAGGATGAGACTTCCTTTAACATAAGAATTGAAGAGATATGATTTGTAATGCAAAATATGTAAATTTGACTTGTTTCATATACGCCAACCCTTGTTTTTACCTTTCGTCTTTAGAGACAATAAATATTTGCAAATGATCCTACAAATAATAGGGAACAATTAGCTGGTATCTAGTTTCACAAACTTAAGAAGAAGAACCTTGTAATGAGAGCATGAATCATCATCTTTTATACATTGAATTTTTTGATACCATGATAATAGTTCCGCGGAGCTTTCTCCGCGGATGCTGTCGCAAGCATATACTATAGAGTATATAACGTTGACAATACCTTTGATTCTTATATATTCCATTCAGTTTACAAGATCCTTCGTGTTGAAAAAATCTTTTATCATGCCTTGATGCTTTCAAGGTCATTCAGTAATGCATCCTGGTTGTGCTTACTCATTTCCAGGTAGAACTCTTGAAAACTATGACGGACTGCCAACATACACAGTTGGAAAAATAGAAACGAAGAAGATCTTGAATTGGCTTATTAACGTTTTTTATCAAGTGAGGGACGGTGCTGGTAATTTGGCCGATGCTTGTTTCACTACTTCTATTCCTGGCGTTCAACCAGGTAAAACTGTCCAAGCGATGCGATATAGAACAAAAATAGAGCAAGAATATATTTCGCGGATTCTACCAAATCTTCACTGATGAAGGTGATGCATGGACCCAAGTATACATTGGTGCATATCGAAGTTACTGTCTTACCGATGTATTTGTAACATTTCCTTAGAGGATTGGCTTTTCTGGAATTGGTTGGGCTCATCCACTGTTGGCATTACCCTCAGACACTTTCAAACTTTTCTCCCTGTCGTTCGAGCTTTGGAAAAGAATTTACAAGCAATGGATCATCAGAAAATTTTGTTCATTCAAATTATCTTTTCTGTCTTTGAAAGATTCAACACATATCGTCACGAATAGATGAGGCTATTGTGGTTTTAGACAGAAAAAGAAAAGGGGTCCCTTTTTTTCGATACATAAACTCGTTAGTTTCTCTCAATCATTCCGTTTTTTTTTTGTATCAAATCAAATTAGAAACATTCATTTCATGAATGCTTGTTAGTAAAAGAATGCAGCAGCTGATAAACAGTGCGTTATTTCCAAATTTCATCAAGCTTTTATTAAAAAAAAAGAAAAGTTAAAGAAAAGAAAGGAAACGAAAAAGAGAAAATAAGTATAAGTATATAACGAAAAGAAAAAGCTTTAGAAAATCTCAAAGCCATAACGGTAACGGTCAACCATATATGTGTCAGAACAATCCCTAATATTATTATAAACCATTTGGCAAAAATTATGCTATGGAGTACATCACTGTACATCAACGTTAATAAACAAACAAACTGAGAAAACAGGAAAGATTAAACAATCAGCAAGGATTAGTTATTGACATTTAAAGCAATTACAATTGTATTCCACTCATACTATACGGAGTATTTTCCCGTGACGATATGAAACTCGCAAATAATATCATTGCAGACTACATTTGCTACGCACCCATCCTACAACCGATTAATATGGAAGCATCGTTTAACCTTCCTACTGAAAAGAAAAACAAATAGTAACTATAAGAAAAATTCCATCTTGTGAATGTACACTCGGGTGATAAGCAAATCAATCATTTTTGGCGAACAAACAATCGTACACTTCTCATAACTGAGGCCGTAAGGAACATAAAATAAGAAGACGTTTAGTCGATTCGTCTCATATGACGATTTTTTTTATGTATCATTTGTTCCATAAACACCAATCGTTCAAAATAGTGCAGTCAGAAATGATCAAAAGGAGGAGAACCTGCCAATATATGCATTTTAAGGAAGAAACTACCAACGTCATCTATATGACTCGAGCGGGGTTAAAATGTTTATGTCTTGATCAAATACATGAAAGATCGTTCAATTGTGGTTTAATAGTTCTTTAATATTTCCAATTATTTATGTTTTAAGTATTCAAAAGAGTTCTCGTATAAAAATAACAAATTCTGTCGATATTCTTTCCGCATCGCATAACCTTATTACGGTTTAAGTTGTGTCGGCAATATAAGCGCGATAACAATCGCAGATTCAAAACACAAAGGGGTGAGTAGCGCCACCAACACTACCCGCATTTGTTTGTTCACAGCATTGCCAAATGAAGAGTGTTCCTTTTGGGTAAGAGTGAAAATGAGTGGGTTCTTTTTCCGTAGCTGTTCTGCTAAGATAAGCCGGATGTTACCCTTCGTTTTCGTAATTCTTAATCATCGGATAGATACCTTGTTATGTCCAGGTATTAAAAAGGGGATCAGTAAGCTTCAGTCTGTAATGAGCTAAAAAGCTTGTTTTTTCTTGTTATCATTTTTAGTTACTGTTATATTTAATACTAATTCAAAATATTTAGTTGTATAAATCTTTAGCCTTTTTTATTCTGAAAATCAAAAAACCCTGATTTTGTATTTATCACAAGAGCATACGTGATTCATTCATTACTCTGACTAAATGGACTTGAATGTTTGTTTAAACTGTGGTGGTTTGACGCATGAAGATGAGCTGTATTGTTCTCATGAATGTCGTTTACTTGATAATGCCACAACGGAGCTTTGGGTAAATCCTACAAAGGACCTATTATCGTCAAATCCAATACTGGCTTACCTTTTTTCGCATTACTTTCAACTCTTTCATCAACGATCATCTGTTTGCTCTTACACCAGATCTCCAATTCCAACCTCTTCCATCTCTTCTGAAATCCGAAATTACAGCTTCAATAAACCATGACTTTTCTTTTTACTCACTTTTCCGTTTAAACTTGTACCTTTCTATGAAATAAAGACATTTTCATTCGTTAACTGTATAACATTTGATTTTCAGCTTTATTACCCTTATTTTCAGTCTAAAAATTCCTTACGATTTTTTTTTTCTTTAACCTTTCTTTGAAACTCTCAACCTTGTTCCTTCTTTTTTAATGGCCTCTTTTCGAATTATTTCCTTTTCTGGGCATGTTTGCCGTGTTTTACAGAACTTTGTTCTACTTTATGACCCTGCTTTCCATTTTTTCGAAGTAGTTTTGTTAAAATATATATGATTCGTTCTTTTCTTTCATTTAATAAAATCAACCTTTGTTCAAAACAATGTCAAAATTTATAGGACGTTATATATAAGCAACTCGAATTGTAGGTATTTTTATTTCAAGGGAAAAGGTAATCTGGAATAAACATGAGTAAGCAAATTCAAAAATAAAAACGATCCTTTTTTTCTATTATAAATGAAAAAGTTGCTTAACGAAATCAAGTTCAAGTCTTGTATTTAGCAAAAGCATTTCTAGCAACACAATTTTTAGTCAAAGCCAAAACGCTCGATGTTATAAATCTCTATATGAAACTAAAACAAAAGTTTAATTACCTGTATCTTATTCAATTAAAAACAAAAGGAACAAGCAGGACCCACTAGAATATCTTCCGAGATCGCTCTGGGTTACGTGACAAAGATGTGAATGAATTCTAAGTTCTCCTCGTAAATATACAATACTCTGCATTTCCATCTGTGGTTCACAAAAAAAATAAAAAAATAAAAAAAAATGGGAAAGCACAACCCATCTAAAACTCAGACCGCGAAATCATTTTCAAAGTAAGAAACGACTAAATGAGAACATTTCTCCATGCTTTACTCCTTTGGTATTTCGTAATCGGATAACCTTATTTAGTTAAAGTAACAGGTACATAGAAAAAGAGCACGAATCATAGCTATTACCTTACTAGAGCAGCACAAACGCAAAGATACTCCGCAAATTCGGGTTGCATCAGCTTCGGCTTGCAACAGCGAACCACTGTAGGCAAAACCAGTAAACAAGTTTATTAACAAACCTAATTGTAGCCATACGTCATGTTTTAAGAGATTCTCGTCTGTGATCTCCTGAAGAGAAACGAGGTTAATACATCCCCATATCGAGCGAGATTTGTAATTTTTCACAAATCAAATGTTTATCAGTGTAGGTTATTTAATTTACTGTGGTTCAACCCTTCTTCAAATGAAAATTAAATCTAAAAATAACTATAAAAGTATATTTGGAGTATTGAACATTAAATCGTTTAGTTGAAAATTTGGTTTCTTCAATGAAGGTAAACACCCATTTTTACTTACTTATTATTCGTTCATACTCAACTTTTTCTCCGCATTTCCTCTAATTTTCTAACTTTGCGAAAATAAGTATGGAGATTTATGGGATATAATCATTACGGGTTGCACAATACTTTCAATTTAACTTTTTTTCATCTGCGAATCTTGAAAAGTAGTGGTTTTATTCGCGAATGATGTAGTCTCTTAATAACCTTATTTATTTTCAGAAAGTCACTACGCGCATGTGTAAATAATATTTATATGTCGTCGTTTACTATTTAATGCGAGCCTTTTCCCTTCTTTTAGACTATTATCATTTCAGTTATTCCCTAGTTTTTACATTTATTTTATTTCAGATATCCATAATAATCTCTCTTTCATTCAAATTCGTCGATTCCGAAAGTTTCTCCCGTGATAAATGGAAGAAAGTCCATATTCTTTATCACATTTTTTAAAGTTTTGTTATACAATCTCTTTCTCATAAGCTTTTCTTCGACTTCTTTAATTTTTTATTTTTCATCATGGCGAAAATTATTCTCATCGTAATGCTCGTGTTTGTGTCGATGGCCGGTTGGATGAACGGTGCTGATACTGGCTCTATTTCTGGTATCACTCACATGCGTGATTTCCAAGCCAAATTTGCTGATCGGTATGACAAAAAAACAGATACCTATAGCTACTCTTCTGCTCGTCAGAGTCTTATCACTGGTATGATTAACGTTGGCTCGTTTACTGGCTGTTTTATGTCGGCTCCGCTGGCAGACGCTGCCGGCAAACGTATTTCTATATTTATTTGGTGCATTGTTTACCTTATTGGTGTTATTGTGCAGATGACTGCTTCCCCTTCATGGATTCAAATTGTCATTGCTAAAGTTTGGACTGGTTTCGCAGTCGGCGCAACCTCAGTCATTGCTCCTGGTTACCAATCTGAAGTTGCTCCAGCTTCTATGCGAGGAGCTATTGTTACGACTTACCAGCTGTTTATTACAGCTGGTATTTTTGTTGCTGCTTGTATCAACATGGGTACTCATAAATACAAGCATCACAAGTCAGCTACATGGAGAGTATCGATGGGAATGAATTTACTATGGGGTTTAATTACTCTAATTGGAATTACCTTCCTTCCTGAATCTCCTCGTTATTTGATAGCTGTTGGGAGGGATGAAGAGGCTATAAAAGTTATGAGCAAAAATAACGACCTTCCTCCAGACCATGAAAGTATTCAAGCTGAATATCACCTCATTAAGTCTGACTGTGAAGTCGAGTTGGCTGGTGGACCAGCCAAATGGCATGAAATTTTTGGAAAAGATATTCGCTTCCGTACTTTTCTTGGAATTGCCGTCATGTCTTTCCAGCAACTCACAGGTGCTAACTATTACTTTTACTATTGCACTCAAGTATTTAAGAATAGTGGCGTAAGCTCGCCCTACGCTGCAGCATGTATCTTAGATGGAGTCAACGTCTTTTGCACAGCCTTTGCCATGTTTATTCTTGAAAAATTTGGTCGTCGTATGCCTTTAATAGTAGGGGGTATTTGGCAATCCATTTGTTTTTTTATTTACTCTGCAGTTGGTGACAAAGCTTTGTATCGTGAAGATGGTAGTTCAAATGAACAAGCTGGTGCAGTGTTAATTGCATTTTCTTGTTTTTTTGTCGCTAGTTTTGCTGTAACTTGGGCTCCGGCTGCGTACGTTATTGTTGGTGAATCATATCCTGTTCGCTACCGCTCCAAGTGCGCTGCAATTGCTACCTCAGGAAACTGGGGCTGTGACTTTTTGGTTTCGTTTTTCACTCCGTTTATTACAAACATAATTGGGTTTAAATACGGATATGTCTTTGCAGTTTGTAATTTGGTTGGTTCAGTTATCATTTTTCTCTTTGCTCATGAGACCAAAGGTCTGACTTTAGAAGAAGTCAATCTTGTTTACTCTTCAAATATAAAACCATGGATGCCACGTCCAAAAGACTTCGGTGACTACTCAAAGGATCAGGCAGAAGCTATAAATAAGTCTAATACCGGAGTCCATGGGGAGACATTCGACCACATTGAGAATACCTCCCCTACCGATTCTTCTTCTCTATCGAAGATAAAAGAGTTAGAGGCAACATATACAAATGAGCATATTGAAAAGGGAGGAGAGCGAATTGAACATACTACTGAAATTCACTAAAAAAAAAAGAAAAAAAAGAAAAACTAAATAAGGAAGCACAACAAAGAATAGTACATTGAAGGTGACGTTACGAATATATGGATTGCTGATGACGAACTTTTTGCTTTAAACTCATGATAGGATTCTTAAGGTTTTTATGAATATAATGAAAGAAAGTGCCAATCATTATTTTTCCGTTGTAAGCTTTAATTTTGCGTTTTACAAATAAGCAGTCTATTTTGTGTAATGTTACTTTAGCCTTGTTTTTAAGAAGGTCTCATACTTTTTTAACTTTATAATTGAGTTTAAAAAAAATGACTATTTAAAAGTTTACTTTACTGAATGCTTGCTTTTATTACTTCTATTTTCAGTATAAGGAACTGATCGTTTCGTTTATTAAAGATGATCGCTTTATAATATATATGATGCAGAGAAGATGTAAGTTATTTTATTCAATCGTATTCTTTTAAGCTTTGAATGTTTATATATTTGTCACGTTAAAAATTCTCGGGGTTTATGAGAATAAAATCAAGTGGAATTAAAATCTACGAAGACTTAGTTGTACTACGTATCTAGATGGTAGTAATGTCCAGGGATCTGGCTAATTGAAAGAAAAGTGTGAAGACAATCTTATTTAGCCACACCAGTCGAATCTTCCAATCTGAAGAATTCGACTGTGGATTCATAGTTTATATATCTTCGCTGAGACAACTAACGTAATCTATCTCTTTGTATAACAAACTTTCTTTGTATATAAGACTTCCGTTCCGAAAGGCTGCCCGATTTGTTGAAATCGTATTTTCTCTGTTTTGTTTACCATTTGTAATATCTCATCCTTTAGTCTTATCACAAAATTATAATATTTACCAATATGCTCTTATAATGGTGTATGTTTATGTATATTATATAAACAAGACACCTATCGTGACAATGACATATGTACTATAATACTTATAAACTTTCGTAATACCGACACCAACGTACCGTCGTCTACTATTGAGGCGTTAACAATCGTTAACCGTTTAACGAAGCTGAAGACATCCCTAATTCCTCTTATCTTTTCGCCTCGCAACTTAAAATACAAACAAAGCAACTACCAACACCTTTTCATTGTGATTAATAGTTGCTACACACTTCGCTTTCGCTGACCCTTTTCAAGAATGAATCAAGATTTATTTACGAACCCATTTGGAATTCCTCCACCATCTGATGATTCTTATGCAGCCTTACATCGTTTCATAACTGAATTCTCGCAGGCAATTCCTGGTGATCAGTTTGATTCGTTTAGAAGCAAGTTGACGAGCCTTTATGAAGCAGTTGCATCCAAACTTCGAGGAGAGACTCGTCCACAAGATGACATGTCTGAAATTCGTGGGATGCTTCAAGAGCTTAGAGAAGGACAAAATAGCCTTAGAGAAGATATGATTCAAGGACAAAATAGCCTCAGAGAAGATATGATTCAAGGACAAAATAGCCTCAGAGAAGAAATAGAAAGACAACTTGGACTTATTCAAAGATCTTTTACTGTCAATATGAGTGATCTTATCAAAAGCATCGATTAAACGAATTCCAAAATTAACAAGACAATGACCTCAGCACAGAGATCTGAAAACATAATTAATAGAAAAGCTGACAAGGATACAAAGCCGATTCCATTTGTAAATGGACAGGAACCTCCTGCTGAGCTACCTGAGTTAAAAACCATCTCCGACGTTGACAATTTGAATCCACAGCAACTGAAAACGTATGCGGAGGGATATGGCTGTAGGTCTGACGGGAATGAGCCTCAAACGTCTCTTAAAAGAAAGGTCTCAGATGTGGCTGGTTTTGTTGAATTTCCTCATGAATATAAATACGGGTTTTCGGATGGAAGTGAAACCCTTCAGGATGTAGAAAATCAAACTAGTACACCAAACCGAAGGACAGGAAGACGCAGGTCTCGTCAATAAATATTACGAGAAGAGTTGGATTTTCCTTTTCTTCTTATTATGTAGCTTATTAAATGCTTTTCAACTCTCGCAATTGAAGTAAATGATTCAGGTATTTCAGTTTTTCCTATATTATTTTAAGTAATTCTATTAACCATATTATGCTTTGTAGGATTACATAATTGACCTGTAAATGCTTTAACAAAGAACAATCCTCTCTGTCTGGTTTTCCCAGTTCTGTGAAAGGTGAGAATTATCCTTTATCATTGAAGATTCATAAGAGTGACCTATACAAACTATATAAACTATGTATTGAAAAGATTCTATTTATTTTTCTAAAATCCAAAAAGTTGGCAAAGTCAGAAGCAATTCTTTGTTATTTTAATCGAGTCTCTGTTTGCTGCCTAGCCATACGTAAGCTAAGATTAATAATCATTGAAATGGTTTTTTAGTTGTATGCAAACATTGAAACGCTTATAAAAGAGGTTTCAATTGTACTTGTCAGTACTTTCCGTACAGGAATCAAAGGAAACAAAAACAAACGTAAATAATTCTATTAAAAATGAGTGTACTTTACTTTAAGGATAAATTAAAGATGAAAAAAAACAAAAAAAAGAAATTTGAACCAAAAAACCTTTCCATCTACATCTAAAATGAAATCAATCTAGTCATTATTGTCCGAGACAAACTGCTCATAACGTAGACCCTTATTATAGTCATTCGATAACCAATAACATAAAACGATCAATTAGATAACTTCATATTGCTGGAAAATATCAGCACTCCATCCTTGTTGAGAAACCAAATGCTTTTTAAAACGCTCCAAAAAGGTACCAGAGCCACATGCACTTATTGCGCTGGTTCTAGTATTAGAAATATCAAGATAATTTTTTATATGTTCTTCTAAATTAGGTCTTCCATCACAATACTTTATCAAATTTGAACCATTCGATTGAGACAATAGATGCTCTTTCACCGAATAGCTTGCAGTTAAGTAACAGTACATATGGACACAGACCTGATTTTGGTTCAAACAATCATCCAAAATTCTCTGAAAAAGACTTAGTACTTTCAATGATCTACTGGACCATAAAAAAGTGATGTGAACAGTATTACCAGGCTTCAAAAGGAGGTCCCTTAATCTAGGTAAGGCGTAGGTAATGCCACAACCACCAGAAGCGATAAAAACATAAGAGTAATTCCTGAAGGGGTTTACGACCGATCCATAAGGTCCATCCAGTAAAATAGTCATTTCTTTAGTTCTTATTGCGGAATTAGAACCAAAGTGACTGTCAAGGCTAGATGAACTTTTTTCAAAGCTTATGTCAGATATAGCGACATTAGAATTGGCTTTTTCATTAGCTTTCACCATGTCGTTTCTCTTTTTATTGCTCGTGGAACACACATAGTTCGCCAAGCGGCGAGTGAATCCTTTTCGAACGACAACCAAAAGCTCAATATAATCGTCTGAAGGACAGCTAGCAAGCGTGAAAGGGTGAAGTTGCCAGAAACTTAAACGAGGAATGTTAATATAAACATGATTTCCTGACGACCACGGCAATGAAAAGAAAGAGACTTTAGGTTTTTTTCCGCGCAAATATATAAACTCACCATCCAGCATATGTATTTCAAATTTTGTTCTATTGATGAAACTACGCAGGAATCTACATCCACGATCGAATGCATAAAGAGCAATAGCTGTTTTCATATAAGGAACACATCGGGGATGATGTAAATATATACAAACAATAAAACCGATGCTACAAGCATGATGGATAAGGAAGAACCATTCATAAAACCTGCGTCGGAAAGGTGGTAGAGTAGTGACAAGTATTATGGCTGTGAATACACACATAGTATATCCTGTATTGTATGGAAGGTTGATTAAACTTAGGCCTTGTTCAGCATCCAAGGCAAGGCGTGCAAACCCGTGTATTATACCCATAATAATGGCGAACTGTGATAAGCGACGATGAATAAAATTCATCTTTTCATGTGAGGTGCAAAGCATCAAAGCAAATGGATTGTTTTTTAGACTGAAAAAGAAAGATAAAACGAAAAGAGCTGTTGATAGAAAGCCGATTCTAGCACACACTATTAATGCAAACCAATTGTTTTTTCCATTTGGTGGAGATGTTTCTGTTCCCATGAAGGGAACGGTAATTGCAAAGACAAGAGGCGTGACGAAGAATGTTAAAAAAGTTTTGTTGGTTGTTAAATACAAATAAATGTTTCTTATCACTAAATATATGTGCTCTAGAGGCAATGGTTTATACTTACAAGAATCATCTTTCTTATAAGACTTGAGATAAACCCTTGCTGTTTCTATTAAATAAAGACCAGAGAGACCAAATAAGCACCCAATAAATAAAAACAGGAAGATGACCGCCCATTTGTCATGTGAATCTCGAGAGTTTTGAATAATGTCTCGAAGATTTTCCATGATCACCCAAAATCAAATTTGACCACTTTTGTTTATTTACCAGGATACCCCCAATCAAAAGCATTTAAGAATGTCTTCGGCTTTCAACCTTCTAATGGACGTAATCGTTCGAAAGCGAAGTAAATCTACGTCTATACATACCCTTTTTTATTATTCAGAAAAAGCGCATTTTTATTCGTAAATTTTTTGCATATCGCCACTTTTTGCCTATCACGACTTTATCAAACACCAATCACATGTAATAAAACCATCAGTTGATAAAAATTCACAATCAAGAATTATCAGATTTACCAAACATTTCTCCAATAAACAAAGCATAAGAATTCAGGGAATGAAAATAGCCAAAACAAAATAAATACAGGCCCTGAATCGTAAAAAAACAGCAATAACATTATTTTTACTGTATTAATGCTCAACTCAGTAGGGAACTTTTGAGCGTACGAAAAGTTTGTGTTTGTCACGATAGGTATTCATTGCCACCTAACTAACGAATTTAGTAATATCAAACGATCGGGTACGCTAGAAAAACAAGGCGTTTACATCATTTTATCTTATGATATGGACGGAAATTTTGTACTAACGGTACTTAACAAAATCATGAGAAATTAACATTGCCACATACAAACGAGTTCCTTACGAATTATATATCAATTTAAAACGATAAGGCACCTTGCATTGATAAAGGATGACCATGACTTTTCAGTCTACGTACATTACAGAAAAAATTCTGGGGTTTTTAGACTAAGCATGTAACGTCGGCTTGCGTTCACTAAATAATCATCGTCGGCAATGTATTATTGTTCAGAAAAGGAAAGAATGCTATTGGATACATATAAAGGGATGAACAGCTTAATTAATACGCGAAATAGAAACGGGGAAGATTTGAATTTTACAATAAAAGCTAGTCGAGACAATAGAAGATTATAAATATCAGGTTAATCAGCCGTAGAAATAAGAGTTATGTCAAGATTTTTGTATCACTCTTTTCTTCTAGTCTGCCTGAAAAGATAAATGTAATGAGACTTTCCTAAATAAAACAAGGGAAATGGACAATTTGGATTATTCCTTCCAAACATGTTTGAACTTCCAATAACTTTCCTACTAAAGAAGTCAATGCCAATAGCTAAAAGAGCTAAACCGGCGACTCTGAATATAGCTCTCATTTTGTTAGCACCTCCAAAGTACCGGCCAATCCCAGAATGCGAGGGAAAAAAAATCGAAAAAGTTAAAATTACGGTGAAATGTTGTACAGGAATTTAACGAGAGGTTATTTAAGGTAAAATTGCACCGGTGAAAATACTGTAGCGGATGAAACTGTTGCTTGTGTACATGTTGATGCTCACCTCGTCACGAGAATAAGCCTCTAAAGCATCGTGCTCTAATAGCTTGACGGAGACTCAGCGCGCTGAGTCTTCTTCTAAACCTCTGGTAATGTAGACATGAGATAACTCGTCCACCTCTTCATCCCAGCGTTGCTCCATTCCTTGTCTCTCCAAGTCGCCTGAGAAGTAACAGAAACATATTCGCCGACAGCCATAGACATGGCGTCAGCTATCAAACTAGAAAATATTCTGCCAAGATGATGCTTCGTCTAGAAACTTTCAATCAATAAGCCAGATATAGGTAAAATACCATCGTTTGCACCTTTAATAAGTCGACATGGTCCATTGCATGCGTTTCAAATTTGGTTTAGACTGCAGCAAGCAATCTTTTTTAGCGAATAACAATCAGAATCCAAGCTATGTAAGGAAATTAAAATAAACGTTTCATAATATTAAACCCAATTGGGAGTGCTTTTTATAAGAATGCACGAGAAGCTACAAGTTGAATTTTGAAAACTGCTGCTTCAAATGTTTATGAAAACAATATATATTAGCTCAACAAGCAAAACCTTTCTAACTGAAAATTGACTGGGAACAATTAAAATTTAGAATGTTAACAAAAACGCATATCACGACTGTGACAATCGGCAGATTCATTATTGCATTATAAGATAAAATTCGTCAAAATATCATTACTATAACTTAGAAACTAAAGTTTCTGAAAAATTTTGTTCCTGTACAAATAGTAGAATCTATTTCGCTGCTTGTCGGTAAGAGCCTTTACCATGATGGACATAACTTCAAACAAGACACCTGCAGCAGCTAATGTAGTAATTTCAGCGAAATCATAAGCAGGTGCTACCTCTACAATATCGGCACCTAAGATTTAATTCCATCCAAGCCGCGGAGAATTGTACGTAATTCCCTAGTGGTTTGTCCCGCGCTTTCAGGGGTACCCGTATTGGGAGCATAAGCGGGGTCAAGGACGTCAATGTCAGTAGCCAAATAAGCTACGCCATCCCCTACTCTGCACGAATTCTTTTAATAATAGCATAAATTCCAATGGTTGGCGATTTCATGAGCTTCGATGATTTCAAACCCGCAATCGGCATCATCATCATAATCTGACAATCCAGAAAGAGTTGTACGAATTCCAGCATGAATGTTTGAGTCATTGGAGACCAATCCTTCTTGACTAGCATGGTAGAAGTAAGTACCGTGATTTGTGCTACCAACGTTCGATTAATCGCCTCCAAACACATTTAATAGCAATTGGGTATCATCAAAATATGTTCTAATAACATTAAATTTTCATGAATAACAACTTCTGATTATGGACAACTACCACGAAGGAAAATATACCTTAGATAAGGTTGTTAAATGCGACATTTAGATTTCGTATTCTGGTCCAATTGAGCTCTGTATATCCCCCGACTGATATATATCTACCTTTAATAGTCGCCCTTCTTCCTCTATATGGTCGAATTTCTTAGTTCCTTTTTACTGAAGCATATGAAAGGTTTGATGATCTTTTCTTTCCAATAAATAAAGGAATTAACTGTAGTATTACCCTCAGAATATGTTAGTGAATCATGGAAGCAAAAGTGAACTGAGTCATGCAAATAGTAATGTGAATTTAATGAACATGTTCTTATATATTTTAGATACTAACTACATTGGAATAGGTAACACAGGGAAGCATAGAGAAATAGTCTTTGATTGAAAATAAATACTGGCAGTTTTTCGAAGGATGTATACATAATCAGTAAAAGTCACACAATCAAAGCTAGTAATAAATTGAATGGAAAAAAGGAAAGAAATTCCAACATTTTTCAATTGAGCAAGTTTTCACTGTTATAATGTAATAAACTATGACTAAAGCTGTTGTTTAAAAAAAGATTGTAGAAATTTTTCATGCGCATGTTATTAAGTGTTAGTTTATTAGAGTGGTCGCTAAACATGAATCCTGCTGGAAGCTCAATTGCTCATTTATTTTGTGTCTTTCTTTTGTATTTACTTTATTGTTTTTCTTTTTTCTACTGTTCATTGGAGATTGATATTAAGCTTGGCTTCTCTGAAGTTACTTGCATACAATTATTCCCTTGGTATATCGGTAGTCAACAACTATTAAGAAAACCTTTCTCTCCTTTTTTCCACAAAATCATTCTTTAAGCAAGGTTTGCTATAGACACGAATATAGAAGTTTAAAACATATGAAGGATGGTGTTACTATCCTAAAGTCACTTTTCATTCATCTCAAAGACTAATGATTTTATCAGCGAGGGAAAATTAATTATCTAATTCGGTTTAACAATTTGGGTGGAAATTATCACCTCTAGCAGCCGTAAATTCATAACGAAACAAAATGCCAATATATTGAAAATTTGTACACATTTTATTGATTACTTTTGTTACTTTAGGAAATGAGTTATACACCGACAAGCATAGGTTATACAATAATTTGCTTGATTAAATAACAGAGGAAGGATAGCAGATAGAACTGTTGAATGTACTTGTAGGCTACTGTCTGCTAGTAAACGTACTATATAAAGGTTAGGTTATACTTCATACAATAATCCTTCAGGATCAATAATTTTCTCAGAGTTATCATCGAAGAAATCATTTCATGCGATTTAAAGTACCCAACAGCTGGGTTATTTTTAAAATCAAGATCATGTTCAGATAAAATTGGACGCAACCCATTCAAACACCCAAGGTCCAAGAGCATTTTCGATTTGAGTGAAAAATCCATCACCTATGTGACCAAATTCTACGACGTCCACGATTGGCTGTTTAGCAGCTTCATCAATCATATTTAAATCAATATTTTCCCTTCGCAGCAGGCATTACATCATATAAAACTCTCAAAGGTAAGAAAAGTCGTATTTATGAAAACCAGAACTAACTTCCTGTAGACATTAGGCGGTGCCCTCTCGACGCGTCATATTTTCACTTAATCGATTGTCATCTTGAGCAAGCACACCTTTGCTAAATTACGTTTTCTCCAATTAAACCTTCACCTAATTTATTAAGCTTTTAAAAGTGGTATCCTTTATTGGATTCTTGCGTTTTAACGCGAATATAAAAAGTCGTTCTTCTTTAACAGGGCAAGAGGTTGAATTGTGAGCATCAACTTAACGTTTTGAAGTTTTGTTCATTATTAAAAGAAGAAAGAAATTCCGAGTTATGGTATTTAGCCATAGAAAAGGATTTCAGTATATTTTCGTAACAGGATACGCCAAAGAAAGCCATGTTCAAAAAACGGCACCTTTGAGGAAAGCTAAACTTAATGGAAATGATAATTCCTAAATAGCCCTTGCTTCCTATGAAAAGCTGCTTGACATCTAAGCCAGTGTTATCTTACGTACTTCCACCAAGTTGTTTTAGATGGTACCATCAGGTACAACAACTTTATACCAATAATTTTTCCTTGAAGATCACATATCGCATTAAACGAAGACACCTGCTGAAATCGCAGCGCAATTACCGACTTGACAACTTTTTTTTTTGCATTAATATAATGTGAAAAAATATGTTCTTTTTCAGTCAAATTATTGCTCCTCCAAAATGACACCAGTGCTTAAGTTGAGAATGCTAGAAAGTTCCTCAAAATAATGAGTATTATTCATATAGCCCAAGCTTAAAACGATTTCATCAAAAATAGGGATAGAGCCACCAATGAAACATGTGTTTCCTTCTTAAGGAACAACAGCAGGTTGACGAAAATAACAATATTTGAGTGCCTGACTCATTTTTTCTTTCGTTTTAGGCTTGATAGCTGGCTCGGACTTACCCCGATATTTATAGGCCCAATCAATATTGAAAGCATCCAATTAAGAAGGGTCTGTAAATTCATCAAAATCAATGACAATGGATCCTCCGTCCTTTGCAAGGATATCTCTAGGGAGGTCAGTATCTGCTTAATTTTAAAGAGCATAACTGTGATTTCGTTGAAAAGGATAAGAATCTGTAGTGAATGGCTTAAACGAAGATCATGAGGTACTTGCGATGTAATTTACATATTTTCGGTTGCCTTTGTCTTCCATAGCGAATCGCATCGTCAGTCTCCAGGTGTATAGTAAAAACAAAACGTGGGATTAGCTATCCCAAAGATCGCTCGGTACTTTTCAAATCATATCCCATACGATGGAGCGTGAGCATCGTTCGCTTTCGAATAATTCAGTAGCGTAAGGAACAACATGAGTAACTACCAAGTTGCGAATAGGAGGAATGTATACAAGAGATATCCCGAACATGATGGCTTGTATTCAACGCTTACTTAGCCAGTATTTGAAGAGGTCAATGATCATCAAACATATTTAATTCAATTAAGCGCTTCATTGGTGTTGATGATTCTGTTCGTGACCCGGGAGGTCATACATAACGCATTTTCGCAATGGAGGACATTAAAACACTTATAATTAAAAATTTAATTAAAGTTAGATATCTTTTTGATGAATACTTGACTCAAGGTAAGTATATAGAAAAACAGATCAACATAAATAAGGACGAACCATTAATCAAGTAATTTCAGGGAAGAGTCCTCAAAAAGAGATCTATATTTAGACCGACGTAACAACTTTCTTTTCATCAGTTGATTTTAAACTTTCAACTCCGACACTTTGTCTTTTAGATTTTGAGAATATAAAAACAGCTGCAATTAGAGAAACGCCGACACCAAGACCACCAAACCCAATTCCCATATACCAAGCACTTCTGTATCCCCTCAAAACATTGGATCCCTTATGGTTAAGATGCGTTTCAATAGTACCGGCAATGCCGAGTCCTATTGAAATTGAATAATTTACAACGGTACTCACAAGAGACGCGGCAATACCTTGATTATCTTTAGAAACAAAGTCACTGATTACTAAGGTTGCAGCTGGAAAACTCATATCCATACCCCAAGGAGTTACAATAGTGGAAACAAAAGTTTGTGCCCAATATGTTTGATGTATAGGCGCCGTTGCCAACAAAATAGTTCCAACAGTAAATGCAATCATAGAAATGATCATACAGACTATGGGTCTGAAGCGGGATAATAATTTACCTGTAGTAGCAGCAGCGAGACAGCCACTAATACCGACGGGCGTTATTTGAGCGACTGTTAATAATGGGGAGTTACTTCGCAATACTTCAAGAAAATTCCATAAATAGTATATCCAGATCCCAAAGCAAGCCCAGCCAGCTGCTACACATATAAGAATAAACCCAATTTCCCCGGAAAATGCATCTGGTGGTAAGAGGGGTTGGATTGCTTTATGTTCAACATATACAAAAACTATTATAGACAAAACTCCAACAATCAATAATACATATACATAGGGTACTTGCCAGCCAACGACAGGGCCTTGATTCCATGCAAAATTGATAAGCACCAAACCCGCAATACCAAAGAATGACCCGAGAAAATCGAAATGCTTCATTCCGGATGTTTCCTTATGCTCATCTTCTTCCTTGATGTCCGGAATAATGAAATAACTCGCGAAACAAAAAGCAACGCATATAATACACGTAGACCAATATGCCCAAGGCCACCACGACAGTTGTGCAAAAATTCCCGAGAACACTGCACCCAAAAGAAATCCATTCGGTGCTGTAGCTCCAAAAGCGCAAAACGCTAATTGTTTTCTTTTTCCAGGAGGATAAACCCTACCAAGGATAGCTAAACCATTGGGTAATAAGAATGCAGGAGCAATTCCAGTGAATGCTCGACAAACATCGTACATTATAATTGATTTAGCGTAAACACTAAATCCCGATATTAAGGACCATAAACTATACCAGGCGTATCCACAAATAAATATTTTCTTGTGGCCAAACATATCACCGAGCTTTCCAGCAATTAATATAAATGTACCTACAGTCAAGCTGTAAGAAGCCGGAAACCAACTCAATTGACCGCTATTCGTTGTCCCTAATGCTTTCCCAATTATATGGCTTGGAGCAATTGATTGACCCAATCCAGCCTGAGTCATGAGTTGAGCACTAGTAGTAATAAATACAAATAACACTTCGTGAATTAAAGACATTGGGGGATTGCTACGCGGCGGTTTCCCGCTTGCTTTTAAAGCAGGGATCTCAGAGGTTGGATTACTCATTTGGTATATTTCCAATTTCTTTAGCTAGTTTAAAGTAAATTTTTGCTCTTCCTATCGATACCCAGTATTTAAAAGATCCAAACAGTATTAACCACGAAAATTGATAGAGTCAAATTATATATAAATACCGCCTTACCACAGTAGAACTATCACCTCATTATCCTGAGCTGAGTAAGCACGGCACGAAATTCAGAGTATTATTCGTTAGAAACTTTCTCATGAAGTTAGAATTGTTTTTTCTTACATAATAAACATCTTTTGAGAACAAATGCCCACTTTTAAGGGTACATTGTGTTAAAGTCTCATCACGGATATTAATCAGGGTAGCGTAGTTTTGTCGACTGAAACTATGTTGGTCTTTTACCCATAATCCTTTTGTACTAAATTTATGTTCATACACGAGAAGAAAAAAAGAAAAAAAAATTCAAAAAGATTTATTCTCCCATACAAAATCCATTCGGCAGTGTTAAGATTGAAGTGACTATGAAATCGTTAACGAATTTATTGAGAATATAATTGATTTCAATTGGACTTAATCTAAAACAAGGAGAATGAAGTATAGATTTTTATTTATTTATTTATTTTTTTACATTAACGAATATCGCTAATTTACTACCCGACTATTAAAGGATTTCAGAACTTAACGACATTAGAAGGCCTAAAGAAAGAAATGAAAATTTAGTATTAAGCAAAATCCGATCCTTTTTAGGTCATTTGAATTAAAGCCCATCAATCGCACGAGAATTCGGATCAAAGTATGGTTTTTCACCAATACCAACTACCCTAATACCAACACGCTCAGGACCCACCGCATCATAAGTAGCTGTGTGATAAACGCTACGATTATCCCAAATAGCCAAATCGTTTTTCTTCCATTTAAAGCGAACCTGAAGATCATGATTATGAGCAATTAATTCAATAAATCGATTAAGCAAATATTCACTTTCTTCACTTGTCACATCATTAATCTTTTCCACATGATGACCTACGGCAAACACGCTCTTTAGTCCGGTTATGGGATTGGTTCGAATCACTGGGTGAACAGCCTCTAGCTTTTCACCAGTGTTGTGCGGAGATCCACGAGGGCCATCATAAATGCTAAATCCGCCTGCATTGGCATACTGATTAAATCTTGGTTGTGCATAAGTAGCAGTTAAACCATCTAAGAACCTACGAAAATGAGGAGAAAATCGTGTATAAAGCTCATGTCCAGATGCCCATAATGTGTCACCACCATTTTTCGAAGGTATCTGCATCTTCAAAATTGTATAGTCAGCGGGAACAGGCTCGAACGTTATGTCGCTATGCCATCCTGCACTTGCTTTCGGACGAAATGCTTTTGCTTCAGCTTTGGGAGGATAAATCGTTTTTTGTTGTGATTTTGAAAGAATCGAAACCTCGTTATCATTGTTATCTACTTCACCTGTGGAATCAACGCCTTCACGTCCAGCATTAATCACTGGATGAATATGTAACGAAGATTCTTTGGGCTTTCCTGTTAATTCCCCGAGTCTTTGTCCAAGGATCTTTTGCTCTTCGATGCTTAAATTTTGATTTCGGAAGAAAACAACTCCTCTATTTGAAACCGTGATCGCCAACTCTTTAAGTAGTTCATCTGAGTCTTCTGCCGTAATCCAGTCGGAAAGTTGTGCTTGTGGGTACTCTCTACCTATGCTAGGAGTTAAATCAAAAAATTCCTCCCGATTTAGAGAATTATGCGATTCAAAATTGATTTTGCTAAGTAACCTATTTCGTTGTTGGCCTGCAGTCGCATCAGTAGCATTTCCTGTTTCAATTACGTTAGTTACTGAGACATTATTATCGAGCGCTAATATACCGTTTATAGTCTGAGGTTCGGTAATGATAGACATAATAAATCGCAATGTACAATCGAGAAGTTGAAAGTAACTATATAGATTCTAGTAATTTGTATGCATTTTAGAGGCTTTATATATACATTTTTTTCGACGATTCCACTTGTAGATCAAAGTCCACTGTCTAATCTCTTTGGTGTAATGTTGCTTATGTATCTATAAGTATTAGTCATAAATTAGAGCAATTTGGTATTTCTCACATAAATGAGCCAGTGTTTTTCGTTTTAAGGAAAACATTTGTGAATCTTCACATATTAGCTATCAGTATGATTCTCTACGATTGTGACGAATTAATTATCATTTGTTTGGATTGCGAAATTGTAATTGATCTCGATTCACTTTCAACACACTTTGGCAAGGTTTTGAGATTAGCGATTGAAAATAATATGCTAGTTGAAAGAAAAAAAAAAATACGCTACACACGTACGGGCAGGCTTAGGTTAGACGTTAGTTCAGTCGAGATAACCT
This sequence comes from Schizosaccharomyces cryophilus OY26, assembly GCF_000004155.1. Taxonomy (NCBI): domain Eukaryota; kingdom Fungi; phylum Ascomycota; class Schizosaccharomycetes; order Schizosaccharomycetales; family Schizosaccharomycetaceae; genus Schizosaccharomyces; species Schizosaccharomyces cryophilus. Next base: position 239,214 of record NW_013185625.1, on the reverse strand, counting down.
AGCTCTGTGAGATCAAGTAGTAAGCGAAAACTAAAGACAAAGTACAATAATAAAGATGAAAACTTTAGAAAGCTGTTGAAACTTTTCACAAAACATTTCAATATGAAGAGACCATATGTAAACTTACAATCATTTATTAACGATATTCCTATGAGTTGTAAATCATTCAAGATTATTATGTGTTTTTAGTCGTGAAATTTTGCAACAAAGACTTATTGAAGCAGGTTCCTTCATCTTCACATTATTGACTAAAGAAGTTATATCAGAGAAATCAATTCACCATCCCTTCCAAGGAATCCAGATATCAACGACAGTATCAGATCCATTGATCACATAGTACCAAGGGAAGGCTGAGGCTGTAATGCAAGAATGATTAGGAATAATACGAAGAATTTCACCAACAGTAGAAAGTACAGCGTTCGGATCTTTTGACCTCAAAATGCCATGCTCTTGGCTGAGACGGTCTACATAAAAGCTTTCATATCCAGAAGTTGTGATTATTCCGAATCCTCCTTCTGGAGAGGGCTCACGAGATAAAGCAATAACACCCGCATTGATTAAAACTTCACCAGGCTGACCGTTTCTTGATGGATAGACACTTAGAACCTCGGCAACAACGCTACCTGATATGTTTTCTTGTTTGATACAATTGGTAAACATTTGTTGGACGTCACAGATAGGATAATTTCCAGCATGAACTTCGAGTTTGCCCTTTAATTTAGGAAATAGCTTTTTTAATTGAGGACTTACGGAATGAGCAGTGGGTGTAGCACCAACCGACATGGTTAAAGAAAGGGTTGAATCAATAGACATAGCAAATTCTGTAGCTTTATTAGCAGCATCTACTTCACAAAAAAGATATTCTGATGCTTTCTCAATGTTTTTACAAGCATACGAGTGTCCAGCATGACAGTAAAATCCGAAAAGATGGAGAGTTTCCCGGTCAGCTAAGATACTTTGGATAATTTGATGAAGAGTCTCAGAGTCCGTTGTTACGCCAGCACGTTTGGTACCCATATCTAATTTTATAAAAATGGACCATGGCTTTCGGAGAGAAACACCTTTAGAGAAGGTTTTCAAAAGTGCTAGCTGATCCGGGTGATCTATCATGAGACGTAAGTGTGGGACGATCTTGCTCAATTCATACAGTTCTTGAAGACGTGATTTAGCAATTGGCAAGCCATAGAGTACATCTTCAAGCATGCCTTGTTGAAAGAGAGGGATTAAAGCAAAAGCTTCTCGCAAAGTGGAAACGACGACGGCTTTGCTTCTACCATTACCAAGTTGGATTAGTGTTCCTTCGAGAGTTTTGTGTGTTTTCACATGAGGACGGAAAGTTAAGCCTATTTCATCAACTCGGTCTAGCATGCGATTGCAATTGTTGGTAAAAATTTTTCTGTCCAAAACAAAAGCAGGAAAAGGGAGTTCATTAATTTCTTTTCCAACGTATTCTTTCTTTAAGTCCTCCTTGGTAGGACACTCATAATACCTAGAACTAAAGGATTCCAAGCTCATTTATTAAGTAGGAGATTTTATAGACAATATTACGCCGGATCAGTAGAAGTTTCAACGCTCTCCCTTAGACTCACAGGAAGATGAAGAAATAGGCGTCCGATGCCTTTTGACGTATATACTTTATCTATCATAAAGCAATAAGAAAACAAGTCATGTGAAAAGTCCCGTCATAACTCTTAAAATTAAACGACTTCTTTGTATTTATACTTTCGCTTACATTGACAACTATGCGCTGCTGCTGTATTATTACTGCACTTTGCTAAGCAAAGCACTCCCCCATATCGGCAATACGGAGCACCAAGCAACTCACTACTACCCGCACTACGAAGCGGAGGTGGGTACCTTTGAAAATGAAATCTTTTTAACCAGATTTCTAATCTGTATTCTCATACTTCAAATGCAGTTTAATTGTTATTTAGGTAATTCATTTTTTGTTGAATTATATTTACTTTATGAAGGCTTTTTTCTTGGTAGACATATTTAAAGGCAGAGTAAAGTGTATAAAATAGTGATTACGGTAATTTTTGTTTAAACTGGTCAACTTTTGAAATTGAAAATAACCAAGATCCCCAACTTTCAGTCATCGGCTTTGAACGTACTGTTACCAAGGATCATTGAATTCACGTTTTGTATTACTTGAATAACTTTTCTGTATAATAATGCTAAATTTTTTTTTTTTTTTTTTTTTTTTTTTTTTTTTTTTTTTTTTTTTTTTTTTTTTTCTTTTTTTTTTTTTTTTATATATAGTAGTAGTAGTAGTAGTAGTATATATATATACTTCTTACGTTACGTTTACGTTTACTTACTTACTACTACTACTACTACT
>NW_013185625.1:228543-236773 GCF_000004155.1 Schizosaccharomyces cryophilus OY26 | reverse complement strand
CCTTAACCTTACGTACTACGTACGTCGTTCGTACGTACGTACTTACGTACGTAACGTATACTATTAGTTATTACGTTACGTTATTATTATTATTATTATTATTATATATATTATTTATTTTTATTTTATTTTTTTTTTTTTTTTTTTTTTTTTTTTTCTTTTTCTTTTTTTTTTTTTTTTTTCTTTCTATATCTATAGAGAATGGAATAGTTGATAGCTTAAATAATTAGCTCCTACCGGTTTTATCGTTTTATTGTAAACTACCACTACCACTATCTCTAAGTAGTATCCTATTTTTCAACGACTCACAAAAAAAACCACAACTACAATGACTTTGGCTGCACTCAGTGTGTCGTCCTATTCCATGATCGATACCTTCTAGCGAAGAAGGAAATGCCACAGCGTTGCTACTCGATTATATCGTTAATCGCTAGTGTAAAGCATCGTTGGGTGTCTCATAGCAAAATTAACAGCAGCATAAATTTTGTTACCCACCTTGGAGCATACAAAAATGCGTTGTCACCTGAATTGGTAAAAAGAAGTCCACGAAGAATAACAAAGATAAATCAATTTTAAAGATGGTTAGTTCTGTAGTAACGAATATTTTGAATATATTGCGAAATTAAGCTAGTTTATGGATTTTCTAACTAGTTTTGGTTATGTAAAAATTATCAGCAAACTCAAACCAAAGGCCAAAGTCTTATAGAGAAAACTATTCGCCTTAATCGAGGACGAGGAGGAACGGGCTCCTACTTTAGTTTGCTTAATCGCCTTTGCATTTGGTATAGACTTTAACTTTGGTGATTTGTAAGTCAAAGTCGAAAGTCTTGTATTTGCGTTCAATTGCGAATTCAAATCGTCTAAGTAATCTGCTTCTGCAGCATAAATTTTTTCCTTAATACTGTAAGAAAACTTGTGAGAAGTTTTTGTAGTAAGAATAATTTCACTGCTCAGGTAGTCAAATTGACATGTTTGATTACCCCCACAAGGATACAGATAGTTTTTGTAAATCAATTGCGATGTGTTACTATAAGATTGTGTGCTTGAATTCAAATACGCGTATGTCATATTTGGGGTTATCATATAATAATCATCGAAAGCTGTCGTCGATAAATCCTCAACTGGACGGGAAGAATCTCTCATTACAACAACAACCTCTTTCTCGAATTGTGGCACATTGAAGCATTTAGGAGAATCTCCTGAGTAGCATGTTTCCTTCTTATTTTCAAAATTGACACAAGTAACACTGGAGTTATCAGCAGGAACTGTCAAAATAGAGCTAGCCCTTCTCGTCTCCAAAATGATACCTTTTCCGTTAACAGGAGGAGAATTTATAATGAATGAAACATCACCACTACAGTTAGGACTAAACGGAAATTTTTGGACGTAAAAGGGATAATTAGCAATTTTTACATTTGTGTTGTTAATTTCTCTAGAAAAATTGCCGTAAGGAGCAGCCCATCCGAGTGAAAAATAGACGAGGGTTATTACGAAAATAGAAAACCTCATTTTTTCAAACAGTTACTACTGACGTTTTAGGCGACCCGATTAGCGTTTATCTGTAAGCTTTCGATTTTGTTAAAATAGCAACGCGCACTTCAACTTTTTGTTTACAGTGCTAATACTCAACAGTAAGTTTGTTTCTGATCGTAAACACAATGTATTTTGGTCCTTACTTGCCGACGTATCAACCACAAGTTAGACAGAACTTTTTCGTTTATTTTAAAGAAGTTTTTTGCTTTTTATGAGCATTATATCGGTGTGCGGTCACATTATTATCCATAGTAAAATTTAATGCGGTTCAGGGGGTTTCCCCTCTTGTTCCCCGCTTCCTTTTTAAATCGAAAGCATGACAAATACCTTTTCTGATTTCCTGTTGATAATGCATTTTTTCCAGAAACCTCTGTAACCATGTATCATTTGACTGAAAAATCGTCTTGTTGTACACCTTTTCATGTTACTAGACATCAGTTATTTTGACCCTACTAACCTGAACGTTATATATATATTTCTTTTCTACTTTTCCTTCCTTTTTTACAATACTTTTGAATTTCAATAGAATACTAGTACATAATTTCTCATAGTAAAATGAATAGTTCTCTAACGATGTTGCATGCTATGTCTTGCCTTGCTTCTTATACAAACGATTGATTCGTCTTGTATTTTCAGTGATAATAAGGAAATCTTGGTTAGTTAGTTCTTTATGCCTTTATCCTTTTATTATTATAACTACTTTGCTTTTTTTTGGTATTCATATTCCTTCGATTCTATTTCAATTAAAGTTGAAAAATGAAATAAACATTTTAGAAATTATAGACTATAAAAAGTAAATGTTAGATTATGAAAAACGAATATTGAGCAACAAGCTATAACAATGTCGTATAAAAACAGTTTGGTATACAGTAAAAAGTATTTTAGGGTATTTGTTATATCTGATCCATGCTTTTAATCTTGAAAATTAATCCCAAAACGAACCGTATCCTATCTGCCAGAAATCGCTGGTTTACAGGAAGAGGAAACCCATAAGAATGATAGATCTTCCAAATCTATGGACAAAATAACACAAAAAAATACTCAGAAAAAATGTCCATAACGTATAGGGTCCAAATCCGAGTTTAGAGAGCAAATGATGCCTTTCAGTACAGGGAAAGCCTAAAAGAAGCGTGGCAGAAAGGACAACAAAAAAATATTTTTCTCCTTAGCCGTTTTAAAAAGTCTAGTACAGCAGACCACTCGATGAAATACTTCCGAATGCGTGAATCATAAAACTTAGTCAAGCAATATACAAATAAGAATAAGTGGACATAAAGATTAAGGAAATGTAAAATATATGATATATATATTTTTTAGGTTGGACTTGTGTTCATTGAATTCGTCCCAAATCCATAGTGGATGCTATTCCGTAGAGGATGCTATTTTTACAAGATTTTACGTAAAGCTGATTTATGTTGATTTCTTGCGATTTAAAAAGAAGAAACTTTTGGTGTAAAATGTTCATTTAATGTTCCTGTAAATTCAGTCTTTCGTGGTGATACTTGAAAGCACTTGGGTGAACCTTTGAATAGCAGAAAGTTGAAGAGAATCTGCCAGGAACACAAGCAACACTTGAGTCTTCAGCGGACGCTTGCAGAAACGATATCTAAATAGCTCTATAAATGTATTTATCGCCAAGCCTATTTATCATTGGCGGCATCATAGGATACTTCGTTTGAAGATTTAGTAGCGTAAAGCAGAACAAATATTTTATGAAAAACATCTCCCAATTTTTGGTGCACGATTGATTATACTTCTATTCTACGTTCATTAATTCTTTTCTTCACTTCCCCAAACTAAAATAAATAATAAATGTCAGCAGTGAGTCTAAGCTAACTTTCTTCAGTATAAATGTTGATAATCAACCACGTCTAATATACATATTAGTAAGGAAATAGCACTAAGATTTCACATTTGGGTTGTCTTTGAACCTCTATACAAGCCTAGCCTAGTCGATATTCTGAATTGAAGCAGGCGACGAGCTTGAAGTATTCAACGTACAATTTATTTAATAAAATAACTCTCCTTAAACAACCATTTGGCAAGAAAAGAATTATTAATATAGCTAGTCTTCAAGTCGAGAGCGTACGTAAGATATTAACCAATCTTGGTGGACCTTTTCTTAGTGTCGTACTTTTTGGTTAAGTAGCAAACTAACAATGAAATTCTCAATTATTCAATCAAAATAGATTTACTTGGGTTACTTTGGTTATTCATCCCTGTTACCGTTATTTTCTGCAAACGAAAAATACTACCAACTGTAATTCGATATCCATTAGATTATGCAATTGGGCTTTATAGCCTTTTAGAGTTTCCCGGTATAAAGAAACAGCCAACGATTCATGAAGAAATTTCCTCATCCTCATCTTACACGTTTCAAATAATTAGTAACAATCAGTGTTTGTGGTAATTAGGATATAGATGGCGTTAATAAGTTTGCCTAAACCTGTTCTCTTTCATTACCTATAAGCTCGACCATGAAATGAAATCTAGCGATTCTTATTTATGTAAGCGAATAGCACTTGTCATCAGTGAGACATCATTTTCAACTATGTGTTTTCGAAATACGCTATCTCCTTTTTTTGTTTTCGATTTTTTTTTTTTTGGTGAAATGTCATAAGTAATACTCCTTTAAAGATATTCAAATATGTCTCTGAACATACTTTTGGCAACACTATTCCCCGTCTGATCACTATACTTAAGTAACTAATTATGATGGCTTCCCTAGTACTACGGTTGACGCGCATTCCGGGAACCATTAAACCTCTATCTACTCTTTCTAGATTTCTCCATTATAATACCATTTTCCTGAAGTTACGGCTACTACGTTATATTGACTTAATTTTTTATGTAGCATTGAAAATTTATTCATTTATTGATTATCATTCTCATTCTCTTATAACATTGCTAATAGCATTTTCATGAACTCTCATTAAAATATTTCATAGCATTACGTTTCATCATAAACTCATATGCATCATAATTTTCTCAAATTTAGTTAATAGTAATTTGTTTCTTAGAGCGGGACTGCTCAATCTTGGGCAAGACAATACTCAAAATGCCATTGGAATATTGGGCTTCAATACGGTCGGAATCGATCCTGCTGGGGATGGAGATAGTACGGGAGAAGGATCCAAAGCGACGTTCAGACCATCTGTGGTTTCCACGATCTCCCTCGCTCTTGCGCTCATTCACGGATTTACCAGAAACGGTAAGTTTTCCTTCGTCGTAATGAACTTGAACGTCTTCCTTTTTGACACCAGGAAGTTCTACATCAACAGCAACCGTGTCTTTGTCTTCATGGACATCAATGGCAGGTGACAAATCAACAGCACGATCCTGGCGTTGAACGCGAGGGGAATAACTCAAAAAGTCGGAAAAGACGTCTTGAAATGGATGCAAATCGAAGAAAGGTTGAAGAGACATTGTGATAATTAGTGCACGCTTAAGAAATGAGTAATCGTTTGTAGAATTTCAAATGGTAAATACAATCGTTTTCCTTAGGTTTGCCGTTGTCGATTTCGACCCTACCGTTCTCTTATTTATACTTGCTCAGTAAAGGGCCCTGAACATTCCATAATCGAGCTAGTACTTTCTAGACGCAATAACGTTGCCACCACCCAGCATTTCCAGGAAAGTCCTCGTGGTTCTTTGAACCTTTTAGCTACTTGTTTTTACTAAAACTTTCTGCTTATTTTCCTTTTGGTTTCTTGGTTTTCATTTCTTGTTGCTTTATTTTTGCCCGTCAGTTCTAGATAATTCAAGATAATTAGTTTCCATTTCCTCTTTTGTATGATAATGGAACAGTTTGTCCTCGCGTATTCCAACTTTACTTTACGTATGGGAGATGTATAGAAGCAGTACTTTTCGTCTTGCGTTGCCAATTACAGTGTGTATTCATTCTATTCTCCCAACTTGTAGGTTATATTTATTGAAACTCAAACAAGCTTTTCTTTATTAATTGCTTTGGATGCAACTAAATCAAATTTGATTCATTGCTTATTCTTTTTATTTTGCTGGATTATCAAAAGTATTGCTACTGTAGTTATTCGATACTGCCAATAGTTACTCTCCAAATCCAATTCAGGTATTCTCATACAGAAAAATCAACAAATCTATTTATTCTTAAATCAGATTGAACTATCCGTACCTAAACAGCGGTCCTACGACTGATTCTAGAAGGTTTTACATGGTATTGGTTATAGGACTGAAATTCATCGAATCAGGCGAAAAAATAAAACTATCAAGGCCATTTTCTTAACAAATCCCGCAAAGTATCAATGGGCGTAGCAAAAAGTCCGACGACTGTTTCAAAAGGGGGTTTGTTAGGAGCCGATGGATGACTATAAGTTGGTACAAGTATTTTTGTTCTTTCAAATGTTTTTGCTAAATGCTTCGAATTTTCAACTCCCAATTTACTTTCCAGCTCGGGATATTCGTGAGATTCTTCTTCTTCAATATGCTTCTGAAGATGGCTCATAAGAGCATCAACCGTCGGAATAAATTCTTTTTGGCTTGGTTTCATTGATTGAAACTTATATAGGTATTCCTTTATTACTTGATGCTCTTTTCTATTCTTTTCCGCCATATCTTGTCCATATTGCCCAAGGAATTTAGCGAGTTTAGGATAAACGACTATTTCCTCCCCTACCAGGTACCGGGCCAGCTCCCACACAAATTGATTTCGCCAACGAGTTGCAGAATCATCATCCGTAGACGACTTTATATAGTTGTAATAGTTTTGCAACTCTGTGTGATCGTTGAAAACAACGTTAGATATTGTAGACATACCGGTAGTAACGCCTCTTTTTTCACTATGTTAAATATTGCCAATACTAGATAAGTTGTTGCTTAGTTTATTAATGAAGAATATACGCTCCTTAGTTCTTGACTAAATCTTTAACCGACTATGGAATTGCTAAGTTGCCTTCAGCGGATGGTCATTTTTTCTATGAATAAGTCACGTTACGGCAATATTCTTATTACCCTAACGCTATGAAGTAATCTTTTAAGTTGTACGTAATGTTTATGAATGACTGTCTGTCTGTGACGATATGTATTTTGTTAAAATTATATATATTACTATCCACTATTAAAGAGCATTTTTTTGAATATTTGTCATAAAGCTAAAGGACAATACATTACGAAAAGGAAACAAACGACTGAAAAACGAAATACAGAAATCAAGATACGAATGATCAGAGAATAAAGATACGGGTACAGTTAATTTTTTTATTGATAAATCTTTTACTCAAATTGATTAGCAAATCTATATATACTCTTACGTCTACAGTCAAAACCTTCAGATTGGAAGATTCGACTGGTCTGGCTAAATAAGATCCCTAAACACTTTCTAAATTAGCTAAGAAGATCTCCGAACATTTCTACACTGTTCATGTACTACAACATAGTCCAATAAGCGTATACAATCCTGTCATTGTATTACTATTATCGTTCAATAAACATTCTCCTAACGTGTGAGATTATTACCATTACAGTAAACGGCAGAAATAATGATTAGTGAAATATAGCATAGCTTAGCTTAATGCTTGTTAACATTTGTAACAAAGTAAACCAAATATTGCACAATTATTGTTTAGTGTTGTCATTCATTCCACTGTTAAAGTATCAGTACGATATTTTTTCTACTAGGAAGTGCGCTCGCAGCTTTTAACGAGTGGCACCACGACAATTCAAAAATAACAAACAGCTTTGTTTATATTTTAGCAGCATATCATCGTACATAACTCAATTTTTACCAATTTCTAGAAATGGAAAATATTTATGCGAACGATTTCAACATCTCTCCTCCACAGAATGAAACTTCTTTAGACGTAAATCGGTTTTTAAAAGAATTTGAATTTGCTGTGAAAAGCTCACAGCTTCAAAATGAAGTTGACATGATACATCGAATCCAAGTTATTCAAAATGTTGCTAATCAATTAAGACGAGCAGAAGAGGCTGCTGAAGATCAACCACCGCGATGGTTTCAGAATTGGCTGACCGATGAGAATGCATTCCCTTCAAGAATGGAAACGAAATTCGACAGAATGGAAACGAGATTTGACAGAATGGAAACGAGATTCGACAGAATGGAAACGAGATTCAACGGAATGGAAACGAGATTCAACGGAATGGATATGAGAAATAGAAAAACGGAAAATATCCAGTTAAGATCAATGGGATTTCCTATTAATATCGTTCCTTTTCTAAATGGGACTCAGCCAGATGATGATTTGCCAGAAATTCGATCTGTTGAAGACATTGATGGCTTAACAAGGGACCAATGCGCTCGCTACTTAGATGGGTACGGAATCCGCTTTAATTTCGATGAGTCGATTAAAATGAAAGAAAGACTTCGTGATGTCGTTGGTTTAATCAGCGTCTACGATCTTAGTCATCACTTCTCTGGGTTCAATTAACAATATATTATGTGGTTATTTAGATGATTCAACAAAATCAACAGGTTCTTTCAGCAAATAAAATATTATTTACCAAACGTCAATCAAGAAATAGTAACCACATACGTTTGAGGCTTACAACGACAAACAACTAGTAAAATAACAACATATCTTTAAAGCCAGTTCAAGTGCTCATCACAGAATTTATATTCTCGGAAGAACTATGAATGCTTACTATTTTCCAAAGACAGGCGGAATAAAATCCTGTTTTCATTATAAGTAGATTTTTTTTTTTT